>NW_027286069.1:24386489-24441489 GCF_022747635.1 Hetaerina americana
GACTTATGTACCAACATAACGCCACAAAAAAATGAAAATAAAATATACGCAACCCGCGGAAATTCAAAATTCGCGATACTTTTTGAACAGACCTCGTGCATAGTTTCCCTCCCCTAAATAATCTGCCTTACCAACGTAGATGCCTTACCCCCTGCGGGGTAAGGCATCTACGTTGAGAGGCAAAGCCCTTGAGCCTTACGTAATCAAGCCCAAACTCCCTTAAAGGGAAACGCGTGCTTCAAAATATCACCAGTGATTTTAGTGGCAGTTAATAATTTTAGGCTTGGCAAGGACCTATTTAAGTGATCGTTTTTAACCAATTGATTTTTTAGTCATGTTGAGAAAAGTAGTATGTTAAGCATGCGTATCCTCAGTGTTAATGTAAAGAGGGAGGTTTAGTTGCTATTTAAAGTAAAATTATAACTGTTCACTGTAAAGCATTTCTTTATCTTGGGAAATATCTGGGAACCTTGCCAATCTAGTTGTTTAACAAATACGGAGAGTGTTTTATTTCGGCTCTTAATGTAATACCCTTATATTAATATGTATATGATATCGGCTAAAAAGCTCTCAAGCTGTGTCTCATTATGTAATATTGTAAATGCTAATTGTTAAGAGCATTACTCAGTCTAATGTTTTATCAAAAAATTTATGTGCTTACTAAATCTAGATCCACGTAATGCCGCAAAGGCCACCTCTTGTAAATTGGCGTTAATTTACCAGCAATATATGCAGATGCATGCATTTAAATACATAATAGTCACACTATATTATGGTTTGTTTACAGGAGCACTCGCACGAATAATCTCGTACATGCCATACGTCATACTATATTTGAATAATTCATTACATTTTAGTAATTAAGTTACTGTCTTACCGGTGATGGGGGGTTTCATTTTGTTAAGTTTATACATCTTGCGCGGGAAGAACGATTACTTGAAATTGACGGTGTATATTTCACACTTATTTAATTGCCTTGTGGTTGAATCTGCTTATGTAAATTTGGTTTCTATTAATAATTTCCTCAGTGTAGCAGGAAAAAACAAAAAAGAGTCTGGTACCTTTTTGAAAGACTAAAAGTCTTGCCTGCACTCTTCGTGAAGCAAAGGGCTCCCAGACCTAATTCTTCCAACGTAACTGTGCCGCTTACTTCATTCTCCTCGCGATTTTTTTTTGCGAATCCGGGGGATTTTCTGTGAACCATTTCCAGTTCCTCAATTAAAATTGTCTCCCATGGATCCAAGACACTCGCCACGCATTCCAAATGCGACTCAACTAAGGCGAAATAACATGTCTCTCTCTCTCTTTTACTTTATATCATTACGTTTCTCACGACCCTTAAAATGAAACCTAGCTTCTATAAGGCTAATCAACATATTCTCCTGATGCATTTAATCCAATGAAGTCTAGCACGACACACAAGTATTTGAGCTGCCCTGAGAGGCTTAACTCTTTCTCATTTATATTGTATTTTAAATAATGTAAATTTTACAATGTGAAGGGAAGTCGCCGCAAAGCCATTTGGGAAAAAATTCAAACACTTGAAATCTTGTGAAGTACGTATCTTTGTTGAAATTTCAGTGTCTCAAAAACGTTTTCCGTTCCACTTTTAGGGGCAAGCATGGTCAATAGTAATGCCTGAAGTGGAAGTTTTCTCTTTAGGGAGGGAGAGATAATTTGCATGTGACACCCCCCCACCCACCCCTATCCTCCCTTCCTTCCTTCCTTCCTTCCTTCCATGGCTCCCCCAGGGCACCGCCACCGAAAATGGGAGGAAGGTTTGAGTGGGGAAGGAGGGAGGGAGAGGGCGGGTGAGAAATCCCATTTCCGTGACGGAACGATTAATTTCGCAATGCCGGTGGCGATTCTCTTCTGTTCGTTCGTCTGGACTCCCGATTAAAACGCCATCCGTGGGTAATTCCTCAGGCGGAGACCTTATGAGCTTGTTTGTCGTCAGGTTCCACTTATGGGACGGAGATGTGTTCATACAGAGTACGTCATCGGTTTCCTCTGCAGTTTAGTCATTATGTTCAGATGTGAACACTTAACAGATGAGAATTTATGTGCGTGTTTGTATATTAATATGTATGTGCTTATGCATATATATGTATGTGTGTGTATATAACATATATATACATCTATATAAATGTATATATACGTATATATATATATATATATATATATATATATATACACACACATACATATATATACACATATATACATGTATATATATATATATATATATATATATATATATATAATGGGCTGACACAACATAACACAAATAGAAAAGAATAGACACATATAAAAGAACACTTACACGGTAAATTGTTTGAGCTTTCGGCCCTCTCAGGGGCCTTCTTCAAGAGAGACTGGAAGAACAAGAACTGGAAGACTGGAGAAGGCCCCTGAGAGGGCCGAAAGCTCGAACAATTTACCGTGTAAGTGTTCTTTTATATGTGTCTATTCTTTTCTATTTGTGTTATGTTGTGTCAGCCCATTATTGTGCCGCTCGTATGAGTTTTTCCGGACAATCGTATTATATATATATATATATATATATATATATATACACACACATACACATATATACATGTATATATATGTATGTATATATATATATATATATATATATATATATAACAATTTTGTGAAGGTCTCACGGACGTGAATAATAATGTATGGGCACACAAAAAAGTGATTCCCTTTCCTTTTTTGTGTGTTTCTGTGATTTTTGTCCACTGGTACTAACTTTATATATATATATATATATATATATATATATATATACATATATATATATATATATACACGAGTATGTATCGTATGTATATATATATATATTCCGTCTGTGATGGATTGGAGGACTTTGAATAAGCCAGGAAAGAGTAGAAATAGGAAAGGGATGTTTGACGGAGTGAAGGGAGGAAAAAGTATGCAGAATTAAATAGCAGTTTAATTTAGTGTGTCAGTTTTTGTCTCCTTATGAGAGGGTGAAGAATTATATCGCTATCCAGTCTGCGTGTTCATCCTAAGCCTGCCTTAAATGCTAGACTACCAAATATATATAAGTAAGAGAGAGTTAATAAACTAAAATTACAAAATTTTAAAAACAGTAATGACTTGAAATAAGTCTCATTCATGAACATTCTTCATGTGATTCATACATCTTTAGCCTCTCTGTGTATGCGCTGTCTAAATTGTTTCTTATTGAATGCAACATGGCAAACCTATGGCCTTTTTCACATATTTTTCTTACTTCCCATCTTTGAACGCTGTTCCCTTCTCAGAAAGTTTTTAAGATGCTCATCTCTCTCAAATTTTTTATATTCCTAGATTTTCTTGTCATTCGCATTCACTCGAATCATTTCTCTTTCCATTCCTTTTTTTGTCAAATTATTCACTATTTCCTCATATTTTCTGTCTGTGATTAGTCTCTCAAACATTATGTCAGCATAACCAAACCAGCAGAGTGCATAATCCGTATATTTGGCTTTTCTCGCTGTTTCAGATCCACATTTTCACGTTCCACACATCGTCATGTATCGTCTATTCTTCCGCAAACAACACTCAATTCCTCGACATTCCCCGCACATAGTGTACATTTATGCTTATCTTGCATGCCCAAGTTTGTTTTTCCAACATTATAAATTGTGGATGGGCATGCTATTAAACATCGCCTTTGTATTCTGTCTTGGCCAAACATTTACTCATAGTTTATGCTCCACATACCTCCATGCCTCCAGCTATCTTTTCCCCCGGAACCCGCACACCATTTGATACTATTCTCCCATATTTTGCAAGCATGCTGTCGAGATAAACAAACTCTTCCACGTGTTCAATCATTTTAGACGTTTATTCTATCTAGGCACATCATCCTTGCCATTTTCATTGCCAAACAAAACTTTGCTGATCGCCCATTTCCCCTCAATATCAATATCTCTCAGCTTCCTTTCCAAAGCTCTTGGTGGCTTGCCCTGGATCTATTTGTTTGTATCTCGGCTCGCAATCATTATCACCGTTCCAAAAAAATAATTGGTTACTTTAAAAATAAAAAAAATCATTAACATAAAAACATTTTCATCCTCAAATGTTTTGTCATATGGCGATCTAGTATATGATTTTTAAGTTGATTAGTAATTTCAACTAACCTGGCGCCTACAAAACGCTTTGGGACGGATAGAAAATGAATAGAGAAAGCATGACCCTCACTTAAATCTCAAAAACGAGTGTTTATATTCTGCACATTCCTTCATTAATTTAGCTATGATTAAATAGATCAACATTCACAGCCACCTTAGTCCCATCATGCTTTTTCGCCTTACTGATTCTGTGCAGAAATCCTGTTTCTGTTAAATTATACTCTACAATGATTCTCTTGGAATGAAAACTTGTTTCAAGATAAGAAAACGTTTTTGATTGACACAGACTGTGGACTACTACATTTTTTAGCTTCGTCTGACGAAAAGCTACCTGATACTATGCCATCTTACGTGAAACTCTTTCTGAATTCCATGTACATTCTTCATCTCCCTTCATTCCATCCAACATGTCTATCCCTTTTCTTCCCCTCCTTCGCTTACCTAATTACCCTTCCCCCTATATCAAGGTTTTCAGTGTTGCGTCGCTCTGAAGCCATCTTTCTTACCTCCGTTGGATTTATCCCAATTATCCCCTCTCCTCCCCTCACTCCATACTCAGCACTTCCTAGTCTGTTTTCCTTTCCGTTCATATAACCTTTCCATTCCTACTCCACACACACAAACATCTAAAAAGCTTCCAAATCTATCTCTATCATCATCCTTCAAAGACCATGTTTCCGTACAAAATCACAGTCAATATGAAAGTTTTCACCAATCTTTCTCCAACAACTCTTAAGTTCATATCATCCATTCCCTCCCCCTTGTGAAAGTTTTTTCTATTATTTTTTGTTTCTAACGCAATTCTATTTCTCACATCTCTACTACTTTGACTATTTTGATCCAAAACACATCCTAGACGCGAAAACTGTCCCACTCTTCAGTTCTTATTCACCTACTTTTCAGTTTAACCTGCTTTTGTTTTATTCCTATTTTATTTCTCTTCTTCTATTAAATTACTTATAGTTAAACTTTATTTCACTCATTTAATCAACAGATTCTTTGAAAAAAAAATATTTTCAATATGGAACACATCAACACGCTTGACCCAATTGTCGAAGGTCTCCTCACGTGTATTAAGTATTTCTTCGATTTGACCCGTTTGTCCTTGTTTCTCCGGGGGGTCAGGAGGTGGAACTGCGAACGTGCTCGGATCAGTGGTGGCTGAAAGGGTGTTCCGCGGGAGAAGTTTCCGTTCAGTCCTAATGGATCGGTGCCCTCCGGCCGTCGAACACTTTTCCTCCATTCAAACTCACTCGTTCGTATCTTCCGGAACTAATCACGCTTTAGAAGTTTTAGGAAAAGGGTCTTATTGAAGTATCCCCCTTAATTCCCATCACCACCACCGCCACCACCTACTCCTCCTTTTCTCCGTCTGTCACGCTTAAAGGGTTTATTATTTCTTTTCAGTCTTCTTTACATAATTTCCTGCGTCCCCTTCCGCTCGATTACCCCAGATGTCCCATCTGAAGATTATGATATCCTAGAAAGCGGTTGGGATTCAAATGCAGTTATCGCCTCGTTTTTATTTTAATAATAAAAAAATGGTTTAAAAAAGATCAAATTTCTACCGTCTAATCTTTTCGCGGTCTTTTTTATTTTATTTTCGAGCGGGTGGAATTCTCCATCGCTTGCCCTCTTATTCTCGAATAGATGCATCTAATCATCGATGGAAATCCACCGGGGGAGAAGGGTAAAATGTTCTCGTTGCCCAAGGGGGTGGAAAGATAAGATATCGGACGTGATCGGAATTAATGCATCTGTCTCGTTCTCGCCCTCCCTACGCTTCCCATCCCCTCTTTCTTTTTTTATCCGTTCCTAACGTCATCCCCCCGTAGCCTTAGGCTCTCGAAAGGGATGTAATCCCCGCACTCTCTATCTCTCTCCCTTCTCACCTACCCCTCGCCTAACCATCCTCCCGGTAGTCCAGGTCGGTGACGTGAATAGGCGCCACTTACTTTGTTACGATCCCCGCCCCCCATCTTTCTCTCTCTCTTTCGGAGAGAGCTTGTCGGCAATCCCCGGCGGCGGGGCCGATACGTCCGGCCCTTTCTCGGGTCGCCCCGCCCCAGTACCGACCCTCTCCTCCCCCACCGTCGTCTTAGGATACAGAATCTTTGTGAGTGGGTTTTCTGGGGATTGAGGACACCGCGAGTCTTTATCGTAGCACTCAACAGGGACATGTGAATATGATCACGTGTTATCAATCCTTTGATTGTGATGTAAAAACTGTGTAGAAATATTCTGTTCCTTTCCTATCTATTTATTCTGCGATAGATCCCTGCATCGACATTTCCTCTTACTTAACTCTGGTGGTTAGTACTTGGCATTAGCCTGTAATTATTTCCCTCAATATTTCTTTCAGTTTAATGTCTTCTGCGAACTCTCCTTTCTCAGAGTGTGTCCTATCAATATGTTCATTTTACTTGTCAGTGTTTTCCATAAAATTGGCCTTCGTCCACTCCTCAAGTTTTTTTTCCATTTTCTTTCATTTGTATATCCATTTTAATGCCTTCATTATTATGTAGCATCACATTTAGATCAATGCCCTGTATAACCCCGAGTGGAGATGTACGTATTTATTTATTTTCGAATTCTATGAAAGCTTTCAATTTCTTATATATGGTGTCTGATCATTTCATAGCAACATTTTGCACACTCTGTGATTCATAGCTTTAAATGTGTCTGGACTAAAAGTGCAGTTCTTGCATCTAGTAGTAATGGCAAAGTAATCTGTGTCAAAATTTTTCTTTCTTTTTCATTTTTTTGTAGTGTCATTTCTGGAAGATTTATGAAATATCTCAAGTAGCTCATAATCAATTATTCTTCATCGCAAATGCAAACCTGAGGCTCATTTATAATTTTTGCTTTCCATCATGCAACGTAAAAGTGCCATTTTTCCACCCCCCTCCCCCCGGGGTGTCCTCTGCCTCTTTGCCAAATTAAACTGTCTTTGCGAGAGAAATGTCCCCATAATGCCTCTGCTAAGCCTCTTTGCCTTTTTTTTATTATTCTTTGCCTATCCTCGGCAGGATTTTTTCTCTTTGGATAACGAAAGACAGGAGCTAAATAAATCGACTCCTTGGTACGGAAGAGGCTTCGCATCAATCAACTTCAGGAAAAAAGTTTGGTGCAAATACGTTATTCGTTCCTTTGGCTGACGATGGGCGTATTATTATTATTCCTTTTTTTTTGCCAATCGCTCTTAAAGCGATTGCCTCGCCGAACTAATGCGATTCATCGAATCGAAACTCATACGCCTAGTTCTTGTAAAAAAGGATTATAAACCGTGATGTGAAATAAAAACATTTTGCCTGGGTATCGGAAACGACGTTTCGATCATACTTCGATGTTTTAATCGAAGCGGATCACACGTTCGAAGAGGCAAGAAAATTCCCCTCTTCTTTTGCGGAATTAGCTTACTCATCCGTGCCCTTTGAAATGTATGCCTGAAATTCCGAAAGTCGTAAATTTTTTAATAGATTAACTTGAGGACATTTTCATCGTTTGCGACGAATTTATTTTTTCGAACTAAAATGGATGATTGTAATTTTTTTCCAGTTCGACCTCAACCTTTAAATAACGAAAAGCGATTTTCACCCACCCCCCTTTATTTTAATGATCAGTAGGATATAAAACTTCCCATCTCCGTAGGTTACATGACTATTAAAACTATCATCAGAATATTTAGATGGGAATATATTTTTAAAAGACTGGAAAGTCCATTTAGGCTTGACGAAAATGTGTTTCACTACCATTGTCTGTTAATGGAATCTGTAGTTTCATATTTCTAGCGTTTAGAACTATCTTATTAAACGAAGATCAGAATGATTCTCTCTTTTTCGCGAACCTTCTCCATTTCTTCGGGACTAGATAAATATGTTAGCCTTTCGCTATGTCAAAGTGGAGTAATCAAATGAATAATCACCATCAACACATAAATCAAAATTTGTTACCTTTCTAATGGCTAAATTTTTAATAAAAGTCCGAAGAACTGTGGTTTTCGGAATATTGCACACTTTTGCTGACATTCTCACACTCAGGCGTCGATCTGAATTGAGCATGGAATATCACGTTTTGCACATTTTCGTCGCACTGTGTCGTTAAATGACGTCCAGGACGTCCTCCGTCGTCAACCTCCTCTCTACCCTTGCGGTACATCTTGTGCGGGCGGGAAAAAAATCCTTCAATCCTTGAGACATTGCTTCATCTCCGCAAGCATGGCCAAAATCTCCGAACCTACTTTTCCGAGCTTAGTACAAAATTTTATTGTGTATTGATGCTCCATTGAACGTAGCATCGTGAATTCGTGACGCGATCCTCGAACAGAAGTGCAGTCTAGCAGCGATCCTTACACTGCAACGTCCCGTGGACAACTGATGGAGGTCGCATAGCTTTCCCAAGACCTCACACCACCTATTTGTTTACAAATCGTCCCAATTCAGCCGTTCGATTTGGCGGGAAACAATTATTCTACTAATTTTTGGGCCAGACTTGAGACTACCTTCAGCCTTAATTTGTTCTGGATTGCCTTTTTTTCGGTAAACTGAGAGAATCTTTAGTCGTTTCGTTTTTTTTCTTATTTATAACTCCTTTAATCACGCTGTAAAATATTCCATAATCATTCATCACTCATCAAGCGTTTGTTTTGGCACTACACTTTGTGCGGAATCCTTCAATTGGTTTGTATTCTTCATGCACATGCATATGTTTCTTCCCTTTCGATATCCGCCAATACTTGTCCAGTATTCGAAGGAAAAGGTTATTTTATCTTAACTCTTCCTCTTATAATTATGCTCACTTCATTAAGATCTTTAAAAATGAAATCGTTCAAGATTAAGTCATTAATCTTTGTCTCAAAATGTGTCCAATAAGTGCACCTCGCTTTCTTTTCAAAGTTTTCATTGAACTTATTTCTGCTCTTCTCAATCATATGGCAAACTTCCTCGAAGGTTATTCGACCCGTCCGTTTGATCTTCATCGTATTCTTGATGAAGTAGAGGCAGTTTAATTATTTCTGCAGCAAAAACTTTAGTGTCTCCATAAATAAGCTGAATGTTAACCAATAGACGTCGCAGAACAGCAGAAAGCGTAAAGAAACTTAATCTGTATAAATTATCGATACCGACATTGGACTCCCTTATTTATCCAATTCGAAAAAAGAGAAATTCCTCTTTGATCACCTTAATTAAATTTTTAAATAAAGGTAACAGTATTAAAAAAAAAGAATTAGGAATCTTGCGATTTATTTATGTTGTTAATTAGAATCTTTATATGAATATATTACATCTGTTCTCCCTTTTTAATAACTGGACATAGTTTAGGGATTAAAATGAATTTTAAGTGATGAGAGATGATTTAAAAAAACTGAAAAATGAATGCGTTCCTGATTTAAATTTTAAATTAATTACTTCTCCTTTCAACTATTTCTTTTTTCATTTAGTGCTCTTGATAAGGCTTCATGAAATGAAGATTGCTGCTTTTGTACTTGACAATTAGTTAGTTGTATTTGATGATTATTTTTATCAGTTGGTATGCATCATTAATGAGCGAAAATGAGACAATTTGAAGAATTTAAATGTGTTGTTTTCCAGCTAATTAAGGTCCTAGGTGAAACTAATAGGAATTCATTTTGTTTCTTTCCTCTTTTCATAGCTCCCCTTATTATGTGGCATCAAAACGCTCTCAGCAAAATTCTCTTTTCAAGAGAGAACTTCTGTCGAAAGTATTTCTTTTTCGACTACAAGTAAAATTGTCTTGATAAAATGGAAAACGTTAACATTCGCGTACAATTGGAACAATTCACAGGAATTGTTTCTTACATTCCCAATTTAGCGTAAGAAAATTATGACTTCATGCTCGAACCAATTTCATTCCTTCCCCTTAATTCTCAACTGGAAGAATAAAATGCGTTGCTTCTTCGGAAATTTAAATTTTTTGCTTTAATTTTTTCAGTGCGTCTTCTCTTGAAAAAAAAAACTCGAAACGAAGCGATATTAAGGAACAATCGATTTGATAAAAGCTTTGAGGTTCATTATTTTTTTTTAATTGCCTACCCTAATTCCGTTGTACCTTTCCGTCATGTGTAGAAGTTAACCGTTTCCTTCTCAGCCATTTTCGATAACTAGTCTCCAAGTTGTACTTTATGCGCGCCTCATAAAACAAAGTTAATTAAAAATTTCCTACGCGAGAATTCACTCGTTTCCTTCGACAATTAAAAAAAACCCTGCAGTAAATTTCGAAACAGGAACGATAATTCGAATTTTCATTTTCCTTTGTCGCACAGAACCTTTTAAACCTGTCTCTCTCTCTGTCTACTTGTCTCATTAATTTTCCGGAGGCACAGAATTATAATACGTCTTGGCTTTATCTTTAAGGAGAGGAAACCTCGTCTCTCCCTTCACTCACGGACACACTTAGAGAGAATCCAGACCTCCCTGCTAATTCTTTCAAGACCTTGACTTTTTATTTTTTTTAATTTCTATTTCAAGGCTCTCTGGCTTTTTATTTCCAAATCAGTCAACTGTCCCAATCCACCCTTTTGCATGATCGATCTTTTCATTTCCGCGATGGATAAAATTCTCTACCGTATTTACCGCCAACCATTTCTAGGGAATCCAGCATCAAGCCGTTTGTCAAATAGGAAAAAAAACACGGACACGTAGATGAACGGAATTCGCTCGCAGTGGAGTCAAAAAGGTATTTTTTTTAAGACTCGGTGGTGAATGGGGACATGCAGAAAAACAAATGACTTGCTTTCAGCGACGAGCCATACGGCAAGTCAACTGAATGATCGTAATCACAATGCTTTAAGCTGGTGCACTTCCAACTCTGATCCAATCAATTTTTTTTTCCAATTCCAATTTGTGAGAATATCTCAAATAATCATTCAAGTCCTCTCTGTCATTTCGAATAATGTACTCCTACCTTGCTTTTTTGCTTCGGGAACTGCATTATCCATTTATTTTTCAAATCATTCAGTAATCGTAAAGGTATTTATTTATTTATTGATTCTGTCTTTTACGTTTGAATCACTCAAGCTTGGATTATTCATTGAAACAAATCGATATCGATTTCTCTTACATTCAATGATTATTCTGAAATTCTATTCAATGAAATTCTATTCTATACTCTTCCTTTTGAAGGCGCTCACAACTAATTTTTCAAAGCTCCTCACATCCATCGATTCTTTTGAAAATAATTTGCGGAAAAATATGTGGAAAGAACTTTGAGTCAGGAAAAAAATGCTGTCAACCGTCTTTCCGGAATTTTTTTCAACACAAGGTGATTGTAGGTTTATCAAATTTAATTTCACGTTAAGTCAAGGAGCAAACTTCACTTATGCATCGCTATAAAATTTGTCTAAAAGAACAGATATTCTGAATTCATTCTTTGGTGTTGACATGTTTAGATAAATACGAACAAGTTGATGTGATTATCACGTTTTTAGAAACGCACGTGAAGGGATTATTAGAGTAAATCTAACCTATTTCATCCTAGAAAATAGCGTCGAATTCGTAATCGTGCCTGCATATTTTCTGGTTTTTGACTCAAGTTGAAATGATGCAGCGTGTTTTACGTGGTGATGAACAGACTCACTTTTAATTTTGGGTTTCAGTAACTTTTATCATACTAGGATGAGTTAAATGAAAGCCTATATATGCGCGGTCTGTCCAATAAATACGCGAACTGAGGCCATGTAAAAACTTTATTTTGCAAAATTTAGTCTACATCGATTTTCCCATTCAAAGTTCTCCATTCGTTGCTATGCACTTATTCCATCTTCTTTGCCACTGTTTAAAGCCCTCTTGGAAGTCCTCAGCAGTTAGGCTTTTTAGTTTTCTTGTCGTTGGTTGCTTTATTGTGTCCACATCTTCCCAGTGATGTCCCCTCATAACATTTTTGCATTTTGGGAGTAGGAAAAAGTCAAAGGGGGTGAGATCTGGTGAATAAGAAGGATTACCAAGGATGTTAATTGAATTTTTTGCTAGAAACTGGCGAACAATCAATGCTGAATGTGCAGGTGCATTGTAATGGTGAAGGATCCATCCATCATGTTTGGTTAAAATAGTGTGCACTGTTGATTTTCATTAATTCAGGTCATCAGCTATCATTCGGACAGTTTTCCGTTGATCCGTAAGGACAGTGACCGCACACGATCAATGTTGTCGTCAACAGAGGTTGTTGGAGGTCGTCCCGGCCTTGCATCATCCGTGGCATCTTGTCGGCAATCTTTAAACCGCTTAATCCACTTGGAAACGGATGTTTTCTTCGGAGCATTATCACCGTTAACAGCTGTCAATATTTCAGTAATATTTTGATAACTTTTACCCCATTTCACCAAAAACTTTTATGTTAATTAGTTGCTCTGTGATTTCACCAATTTCCATTTTTGACAAGCAATAAGAACAAGGATAACAGAAGCTAACATGCCTGGCACCAAACGCACAGCTCGACGATCCGCCAAGCACAGACGGCTCATTGGGTCTCAGACAATTAGCGCCACTAGTGGGTGGGGCTATAGTCCGCCAGATCGCACCAGTTCGCGCATTTATTGCACAGACCACGTATTAGCTCAAATAGTGAACGCTAGACCCGAGCCTATGTGCATAAGCTTTTTTTTAAAGAATGAACTTTAATAAGTGTGCGTTGTATAAGGTTTGCCAAACCCTCACCTTTGAAACCAATCCTTCGAGTTGATTATTCTTGTGGATATATGGTAATATTAGGGAAAGGGAGTGAACTTCCTCGAGCAAAACCGGAAATCGGATCCTTATTTTTCCTTCACTTAACCCGAAAGGAAATGACATGAATCGTACCCACTAAAAACTTAACTATTCCAGCTCAAAACCACCGTTATATAATGAACATGAGCTATTTCCCATTCTTCAGAAATGTTTCCAGGCGCATTTTCAGGTAATTCAGGGCGCGGGATGAACCATTGAGATATAAAATAACGGCGACATTAAGGCCGAGGAAATTTGTGGAGACCGCCGGAGGAAATTATGCTCTCTCTCTCTCTCTCTCCCTTTTGGTCAAGAAGAATGGAATAGAGTCGTTTACGGCATTCAATATCCCCGTCCACCCTCCTCAACGCCCTGGGGGGAACTAGGAATTCCGCTCTCGTCGCTGCGGCCCTTAAAATTGGGTCCAATGTGCGAACCCTCGCGCGCCGCTGCGCTTGATCGTTCGGTAGACGCGGTATCTAGGGCAGGACATGCCTCCCCCCCCTCCCCATCTTCCCTACCCGAAATTTACCACGGTCCATTTGGCGGAAGACGGAGTAAAACATGCCGACTCTCCTTGGCATTAATCGTTGAAAATAAAACTGCAATGCATTTTTTTACACCTTTGGATTGCTGAGATTATGAAATTATTTTTAATTGTTCATCCTGAAATGTACTTAATATCAGATTTCCTTTAACTACTGTCATATCGATTTTCTTGGTCTTACGGTAGCAATAATATTTTTAGAATATCTGTGTTAAATACGTGCTAATAATATTTGATCTTTATCTGCTGATTTTTCTCCCTGACATACCTGTACATGTCCAATTATGAAAGTAATGCGCTTGATTTTATTGTGCCGCGATTATCCATGACAGCGCGGTAAAACCGGTTGGGAAATGTGTTGGAGGGTCTGCCCTTTCAATACAGCCGGTCGTTAGTTTGCTCCGAGCAGTCTGAGCGGAAATACATGCCTCCGCGTGAAGTATGTTTTTCCACTTTGTAACACGGCGCGATGGAGCGTTCGCTTGACCATGATAATGCCACACGTCCTTCATCGCTACCAACGTCGTCGCCCGGAGCCCCGATGGTCCCTTAGCCCCCTTGCAGTCCCGACTTGGCTCCCTCCGACTTTTTTTTGTTTCCCCGACTGGAGACCGTGGAAAACATCCAAAAGTATGTTTTAACGTTCCAGAGAGTTTCAGGGTGCTTTCCAGGGGTGGCAGACTCCGCAAGTGTATTGATGCAGGCGTAGAGTATTTGAAGAATTTTAAGCAATTGCACAAGTACAATCAATAATTCTCTTTTTCCCGGAGAATGCTTATCACTTTTGTAGTTGGTCCTGTATGCGGTAATCTCTTTTATAAGTTAGGTTTTCTTTGGATGTGCGCATTGACTTGTAGACACCGTTACATTTCTCAGAGTCATCTAAAAAGAAACGAAGTGTCGCCCTAAATTACAAGTAGCCCTTCCTAGAATCAGAATTATTTAGGTATGCCTCCCTTCATTTCGTCCAGAGTGCTAGTATAATTTTCATCCCTCATCCTCCCTTGACCTCTAGGACAATTTCCAAAATTCTCAATATTTTCATGTCACTCAATATTTTCTAAATCCACTTTTTTTCCTCCTTTTGATGTCTACGGAAAGAAATACCTTCTCTCGCCCTTCACCCTACATAGCACTTCTTCGTTCGTCCTTCTTTTCACTTATTTCACTTTTATTATCCTTTTCCGTTTGTCATGACAACGTTTATCAAATCTAGCCACACTGCACTGCATGCGATCTAATTAGGGAATCAATTCAACTTTATGAAGATCCAGCATACAAGTATATTAAATGAGACACTTCTAAAATTGGTTCAATGTTGTTTAACGAAAAGTTCTGGATGTCACTGTTATGTAGTCTAACTCATATTCTCACAGTTTGATGTTTTACTGCATACTCCAACCAGTTTTGAGTGAGATTTTTTATTTCCTGAATTCGTGGTTTCCGTATGTTGTTCTTCGAATGAATAACTTCGGTAATTTTAATTCGGTATAAATAGTAGCCTACCTCTGTGTCGATTGGTTAAACTCGTAGCAGTAATTAATAATTAATTGACCAATTGTAATTCCGTGCATCGTGGTCTGTGTTTATTGCAGTACACTCAAGTGTCACATACACTCACGTAAATCGATTTGCGCTCGAGGGATTTCGTTTGTGGATACCAATTAGAGAGACACTTTGGAGAGTGGACGTGTGGGGAGAAGAGGACACCACAGCACGCGAGTGTATTATAGCTGTCTAAACAAAAGAGAGCGGACAGGCGTGAAAGCGAAGGGTTGTCCGAGAAAGCGAAGTAACAGGTTGCGGGAAAATAATAACCGCGTGAGAAATTTTTTACTCGTCTCATTGATATCTGCCAGCAGTTTTATTTTATTTTTAATCCCCGTCGTTGAAAAAGGATCCAGATCGATCCTTTGGTTAAAGGAAATTATTTTTCGAAGGTGGGAGGACGAGAAAGGAGGAGGAGGGGAATATTTGTTGTTCTGTTGGATCGACATACTGAAGTAAGCACCTCCCACCTCTCTTCCCCTTCCCCCTTTACCCTAAACCTACCCCTTTTTCCGCTAGCCCTTTCCCACCTTGTATCCACCTACACCCTCAACCCCCATCGCGATTCCACCCCTTTGCCCCAAGCCATTTCTCATTCCCGCTTCGAGCCTATTTAAGGAGATCGATGGCTCGCTCACCTGGAGAGCCATCAGTTTCCCGTTAATTTTACTGTGCAGTGTCCGACCCCCCACGAAATACTTCGCCATTCAGCGAAAACGTTCATTTGGACGGGTGACGAGAGGAGGGAATGGAGCCCGGCCTAATTCGTGCCGCATTTATTATTTCCATTTCCTCTCTCCCTTTCTATCTCCGTCCCTAACCCCCCCCTCCTCTACCCCCCATTTGCGGACCTCTCTCCTCCAGTTCCTACTTCTTCTGCCTTTTTCTTTTGTCCCACCTATTTTTTATTCTTTTCCGACGTTCGTTGCACTTTATCTCGTACCAAGAGATTCCGCTTGTCGTTTTCTTTTTGTTTCTCGCAGTGTGCTCCCTGGATCATATTGAGTTAATTTCGGCCCGTAAGCAGTTATCCCTCCGGATCCGAATGTAACCTTTAATCCAAATACAGTATTCAGGGACGGGGCTCGAATCCCAGACAATGGCTCCAAGGCTTTAAAAAAGGTCACATTCCGTTCCGTCTTCCACACCTCTCCTGTGTTTTTCTTTTATGTGTGTTCCTATCCCTTTTCCTTATATCATGCGAATTAATATATAGTATGTTCGCCATATGGAGGGTTTTCATGTTAAATGTGCGTGAACAAATACTCATTTATATAGAAACAAACATAAGGAAAAGGGATAGGAACACACATAAAGGGCGAACACAGTAGAGTTGGGGAAGGCGGAATCAAGTAGATCACGAATGCAAAAATATTTCCTAGACCGGGATTTGAACTCCGGATCTTTACACTTGCCGGGCGGATGCTCTCCACCACTTGAGCTATCCAGGAAACGTAATGTATATCGAGATCTGCGTTGCTTTAAGCAGCCAAGTGCCCCAATTCTTTTGACCAAGAGATGGCGTTAGGGAGCTGTTTTACCCACCGAAAGAGATATAGACAACACAGAAGAGGAAAGGATAGTAGTAGAGCAATCATACAACATCATAAAGGATAGGAAGAGTGCGTTTCGTGGCACGCATATCCAGAAGAAGAGACGAGCCACATTGGCCTAATACACATTCAAACACGAAATCCCGCCAAACGGCGAACAAATACTCATTCACATAGAAAAAGATATAAGGAAAAGGGATAGGAACTTATAAAGGACGAACACAGGAGAGTATGTACGCCCTCATGAGGTTGGTTTGATAGTTGTGGGTAGATCTCATCCCGCATTTATTTCTATGCAGCGAGTGACATCCATATATTAGCAGGGTAATGCGATAATGAGGGCCAGTTCCTTATTCCCTGTGTCCCCTGTGGTTTCCCAAGAAGATCTGGTACCCGAAAAATCACACAGCTTGGGTGAAGCTTACGGTGCCCAGAGAGGCATGTCCGGGAGTGTCCCTGCGGTCAGTAGTCACATGCTCTATCCCTTTGAATAATGTACTCCCTTTTCACCCTAAATAAAAATTAGAATGTAGAATTTCTCCAACTATTGTCTCTAAGCTCTCTCCATTTGGAGGAATACCATGATGTCGATATGAAAATACTTTACCTCACCCCACGACTTATGCTGACAGTTAGACTGCAGTTATGAGCGTACCTCAGGACATGTTCAGCAAATCGAGAAATTACTATATTGAATCATGAATCCTATGATTGACTAAAATATAGCTGTCTGATATTCATTTTAAGGTATTCTGACATATCTGAATTGAGAACCAAAGTAAAGGAGAAATATCCATCTCTCTGAGGCGATAGGATTCTACGAAAATACTTTTTTTATTGAAAAATTATCATCATAGGATTAATAATAGTTTTTCCGTGACTTAAGTACTTTCTGTATTATTTTTGCAAGGAAAATTTACATTGCTTGTTCGTCGCATGGTGACTTGAAAGGGGCGGAGAGGTTGTATCTACAATTTTTCCTTGTTTCTCGGAGACTGGGATTCTTTCCCGTTTATTCTCCACTTCTTCCCCGTTTTTCCCCGATCCTATACCTCAATCCATCCCTCCCCCCCCAACCACGTGCCTCCCCTCTCCATTTTTCATCACTTCAGCCTGATGGTGTAATTGCTTTTTGTTCAAATAAAAAACACCTACCCTTCATTTGTTTGTTTTGGTACATTTCCTGTGGTTTCCGGCCGAGGTGTGCAATTATCTCGTGTTCCGGAACGAGAGTGGTTGTGTGGTGGCCATTCGGTGCCTCTTTCGAAGCACCAGAAAGACTGAATTTTCAGCAAGCCAGCCAAAGTCATTTCCACTTTCAATGTCAGTTCCGAGTTTTAACAGCTCTCTGAAATTTCCCCGAAAGCTGTTACTACCCCAAAAAGTGAAAATTTGCCTTAATTAATTCGCCTCTGATTTGTATGAGCGAATTTTGTTTTATTTTAACAGGGTCGCACCCAAAAGTGGTAGGACCGATTTTTTTACAAGAACTTTATTGACGATATGCTTACATCGACTTAATAATCTTCAAAGTATGCTCCTTGAGCTGCTACACACTATATATATAACGTATAACGTTGCTCCCATTCCCCGTACGCCCGCTGGAAATTTTCTTTGGGGATGCCGTTGATGACCCTCGTCGAAGCCTCTTGAACGGCCTTTATCGAGTCGAAACGTCGTCCCTTGAGCTGTCTTTTCATCAGGGGGAAGAAAAAGAAGTTCGGTGGTGCCAGATCGGGAGAAAAGGGCGGGTGCGGCAACGTGGCAACGCCGTATTTGGCCAGGAGCTGTCTGACGACGAGCGCGCCATGGCAGAATTTTCGGCACCATCTTGGCGCACACCTTGCGCATGGCCAAATCCTGTGAAATAATGCGTTGGACGTTGGATGCAAACAGACCCAACTGGTCTACAATTTCTTCACTGGTTAAGCGTCAGTCTATGTTCAGCAGTGTCCTCACTCTGTCCACATTCGTGTCGGTTCTTGCCGTCGACGGCCGTCCGGAGCGATGGTCGTCTTCAACGAGCTCCCTACCCTCTTTAAACAACTTGTGTCACTCAAATACTGTGGAACGGCTTAAGACAGTGTCCCCATAAGCCTGCTTGATCATATCGAGGGTCTCAGTGGCCGTCTTCCCGAGTTTCGCACAAAATTTCGCGGAATAACGTTGCTCTAAATTCAGATTCATTTTGTTTTTCGACGCGGACAAAAAACTTGCTTCATTAAAAACGGTGTCCTCACTCAACGACAGCTCGCAGGCGACTGAGGTTGGTGTCGGTCTGTTGCTAAGAGCCCCCTCCACCTTACCCTGCCAAGCAGACCCCCCTCCACCGCTCCGTTCGCGCCAGAGAAAATCAGTCCTACCACTTTTGGGTGCGACCCTGTATAAACTTCAAAAGTCACTTTCCGGGTTATTTGATTCAAATTTTGGAAAATAAATCGAAACATTATTAGGATTACGCGTGCCTAAGAACCTTCTAAGATGCAGGTGAATCTGTGAAAGCTATGCAAGCTACTGTTTCTTTGTCTTTTTGCGTTTAAGACGTTGATGATAATGTCTGGTTTATAAATTTCATTCATCATACTGGATTATCATTCCCATGATTGGTTTTTATCAGCTCTCCAATCTAAATCCCATTCCCTGTCAATATCTATTCATTCCCTAATAGCGTATTGTACTGAAAATTTTCACCTTCGTCTATTATTCTTCATCTTCTTCAATGCCTCCTTCACTCATGGTCTATAATATATGTCCAATCATAGCCCCCCTTCATTTTATAAGTGCCATCGATAGGTTTCTCTCTTCACCTACTCTTCGGAATTCTTCTTCATCTCTTACTCTTTCCGTCCACTTTATTTTCGGTATATAAATCGATTATATTACTGAACATAATCGATTTCACAATTCAACGAAAATTTCGAATCTTAGTAATCTGAAAGCCAATAATTTGACTTCCGACGAAGTTACATGTTTTTGCTTTGCATATAATGCTATTGTTTTGATCGGAATCATACAAAGGTTTAAGCTCAAATTAATTATTAAGGAGAGTTATTGTTGATATATTTCACCTATTTTAATAATAATAATTAATAACTCTTATTCCTAATTAGAGCTTAAACTTATGGCTCACTTCGGTCGAATAAAATGACTTAATTAGCGGTGAAAATAAAATGTAGCTTCCTGAACAAGCATTGTAATATTTTCTACTCGAGGCAAATGATTTCTTGTCTATTGAAATGATGGATACAGTCGACGAATCGAAAATAATGATCAATTCGAAATCATGGAATATAAAACTACTTGAACTAGTACTAGAAAGCTGGTCGTTGCTTTGAGACAGCTTTAAGACTGTAAAAAATGTATTACTTTGAAATTTAAATTGAATTAGGCAACTTAAATAGCTGTGATCTCATTAGCACCACTCCATGTTTTCAGTGTTACCATTATTGGTGACCCATCGTTGAGGTAGTTTTTCGATAAACACAGTCTGATTAATGCTACTTATCTTAACTCAAAATCATACTCTACAAGAATCCCCTCCTCAACTCCGTCCATCTACTTCCTTCCTCCTTTCATTCCGTCCAACATTCCTATACTATTCCTGCCCCTTCCTCGTGGCCTTCCTTCCCCTTTGCATTTCTCTTACCAGCTCTATCTCCTCCCCCACCACGCCTGGCCCTTCCTCATTTGTTTTCCTTTCCGAGCATTTTCCATCCTTCTCCTCTGCCACGTCTGAAAATCTTCCTATCTATGCCTATATTCTGCCTTAAATGACTATTTATCCGCGCTGTATATAAAGACGATCCATATTTAAATACCAAAGAGCCCTTTCTTAACATCCTTACTCAGTATCCGTATCTTCTTCTCCTTCGTTGGAAAAACTCTCTCCATGTGATAAAAACATTTTCAGGTTATATGCTACTCTTATTAAACTGGCAGGTATCCTTTTGCCCTACTCTAAGAGATCAATCACTTATATGAGTAAACCTTTGGGTTTTTTCGTTTGTTAGTAATTATTATATCCTTCACTGGCACTATACAAATATAAAGTAAATAAAGTGTTTTTTTAGCAGTTATAATCATGCTGCCTTTCCAATCGATCACAATTTATGTTTTTAACTTTTTTATGAAAGTTAAATTCACGTATTTCATATTTTTACATTTTTTAAAATTAACTTTCGAACATCATAGGTCTTAGGTGTGCACATATTTGACTGATAAGAGTGTAGTGTAGGCTTTCTTTCTGCTACTATGCGTTAGTTCTATAAAATTGATAAGTTAAAACTTAAAAATTAAAATTATTCATCCGCCGACCTAAATCCCTCGGAAGCATAATTCAAAAGATTTATTTCACAGTCCTTTGTATAATTTTCTCCGTTGGGATCGTTGTCTCTCCCAACCAAATGAAACCAATAATCCTCAAAGTGGATGTTTACTCTGCCTCACTCCTCCACCACCAAATTCCCTTTCCCCCACGAGCACATCTCGAAACGAAACCACCATCTCTCCCCGAATCAGCCCCTTTCCTGATGACCCAAATAATTAATGGCCTCGAGTTCATCCGCGCGATAATGAATGGCCTCCATCGTCCCAGCTGACTTCCATCCTGCCAATCCCTGCCCTTAGATACCTCATACGTATCTCATCGATCGACGCAAAATTGAGCTCTACTCATATGACTTCCGGCTTTATCATGGAGCTAGCTATTCTGTGGATATCCTTCCTTATTTACCTCCACGGACCAGTGCACCTCCTTCCCTTTACAGGAACGCCTACGATGGAAGCTTCACTCGATTGGTATTGAATCATGGCACCCATTGTTGTCGCAAGCAACAATGAACCCTGGTCCCCCTTGCTTGATCGCATTCTGCTGGAGACAATGACCGCTAGTGGCGGCGTTTTACAACAATATCCTCTTTTCCACGTGCTTGAAAAAAGTCGCCATATATGGATGGCTTTCTAGTCTCGTTCCCCGGATTGGTATTCTACATTATCTTTTTCAACCAAGTTAAGTCTGATGACTGGTGTTGTTTTGTTTACTGACATATAGTATTTGCTGTTTATAAATGCATGTACGCTTGTGCATGCTTGAGTGTAGGAATAAATTATCTCTTCGTCACAACTTAATGGCGTATGCGGTATGTTTCTGCGTTGATGAAATTAATGAAAGTCGGAATGACGTCGACGCCATTAAAGAAAAATATGTTTTATTAAAATTAAACTCTAGATTATATATATGTATATATATATATATATGCATATATGTATGTACGTGGTTCATTTTAGGACGTTTTCATGTTTCCCATTATAATTTTCTCTCCCTCTCGCTTTCAGTACACAGTGAGTGAGTTGTTCCGTAGGAGACGCACATCTGTCGACAAGAGAATGGAATCGCTCCGTCTCACGCCCGCGTAATGAATAAAATTAACTCCTCGCTGCGTGGCGCGGGGCGAGAATGTTTCACTGAATGCGCCGTAGAAATCGATTAGACAGAGACCTGCGGTGTGTGCGTGGTCGTATTACGTGTACCTATCAAGGTTGTTTTCCCTGCCATATTGAAACACTCTCTCTCTTGCAAACGACTCCCCGTCTCTTTCATTCATTATGCATTTAAGAAGTTTCCTTTGATTTCCTTTGAATCATCGTCGAGGAAACAGTGTTATGTATAACCCTCGCGAAATAGATCCCTCGCAAAAACTTCAGGAATTATTGTGAGGATAAAATAGTTTTGGTTTTGTATTGGCTCAAACTCTGCACCCCAAACATTTCTCAATGCTGCGGTGAATTCTTCTTCCATTCCGCATACATTTTCTGTCTCTCGTCATTCCGACCAACATTCGCCAATCCTTTTCCTCCCTCATCCTTGCTTGCCTAACATCTTCTCCTCTATTAGGTCCTCTTCCATGTTACCATTATCAATCAGAATATATCTCTGCATCCATTTCTCCTAACTCCTCTGGATTAGTCCAAAACATCATCTTTCCCACCACATCCAGCTACCCCTCGTCTGTTTCCCTTTCCTTTAACGTTTAACTTACCTTTTCTGTTTCTCAAAAACCGAATAACCTTTGTTGTATTTACATTTATTTCCATCCCATACCTACCACATCGATTTTCTAATACTCTCAGTAATGTTTGTAGCTCTTTGGCTGACAGGGAAACTGAAGCTTTATCATTCGCATTCAAAAAGAGAAAACTCTTTTTTTATTGATATTGAATTCTGGTTGTTCCAAAAAGTCAATGGAATCATGTGTGTTTTTTTGGGTTTTATTTTTACAAGTAGATCTCGATTATTTTCCACAATTTCATTTTTACTATGGAAACCACAGTTATCAAACCGAATGTGGTTTGATAGGTGAGGGTAGATCTCACTCAATGATGCTACAATAATAACACAGTAAAACGGCAAGATAAATTCACTCATTAATGTGTTTGGAAAAATTTCTTTTCTTGCGGTAATTATGATGATTAAAGGGCTCGTTAGCATTTTCAAAATTTAACATTTTCCCGATTCCAAAAAAATATTTGTTTTTTTAGGAATTTTGCACACAAAGCTTAAATAGTAGCATTGGTAAATCGACTAAGATATTAAAGTGATGATCAAGTTCTTGACACACCCTGTTATTCCGTGAAAATTAAATCTCCATGGAAATAAAAGAAACATAGTAATCAATCCAAAAAAGTTATTTTGATAGATGAGGGCTCACCTAATAAACTGAACCCTATAAAGTATGAGAAATTTACGTACTAACAGGGTAATAAGGGGGCAATTCCTTATCCTCTGTGTCTACGATACTTTCCGAGGATAATAATCCAAAAAATCCCATAGCTTGATTAAAGCTGAGAATGCCCAGAGACTTGACCCAGAATCGAACCCAAATCCTCTGATCTGTTAACCATCAGTCTGCTCACTGGATCACCAAGCAGTTTTGAGCATGGAAAAACAGGTAACATTTAGAGGAAATACTATGGAAACCAAACCAGAGGATCGTTCACATGCAGATAGAACGAATTCCTAAATATCCATCTTTGGCTTTTGCCTATCTAGTCTCCGAGCTGATTATTTTCCACTCCTCGCAAGACTAACTAACAGCGTATTCGTTCTAGTCAAACTTCTTCGACTTTTCATTAATGCCTAATCCAACAAACGTTAGCGGCAATGCCTTTTATTGTTGGGTTAAAACTGCATAAGAAAAGTTACCTCGTAGAACAATTGAAAATATTACAAACTTTAGCCATGGATAGGAGTTCAGACGAATTAGAGGGACTAATCACATTAACCTCGAATATCACTTGAACGCAGAGACGTAACATCCATCAGTTTAATACTCTGCTACGCCAATATTGATGAAGATGAAAGAAGTTGAAATCCGGCTTACTTTGAAGATGGAAATTAAAACTTCTTGTTTAAAGAGTAGGTTAGAAGTTTGCCTTTTAGAGAACTTAATATTTTTTATGACCTCGATTTCAAAGTTCTGCGTGAACATATTTTCTGATTACATTAAACTACATTCTGTGGGGAAGTTTAAAGTTCTCCTGGTATGTTTAATTTTCGTCATGAGATGATTGATTCCCGCCAGCCTGCAAGTAATAGATGTGCCCTCTAAATAATAAATGGAAAATAGTTTTACTCTCTTTATATGCTTTTAGCCAATGTATGTTTGGCCAGCATTAACTTTAAAATCAGCATGAGAACTGTAATATCAGTTTAAGTAGATTATAGATATTGTTCGAATGGATATATATAGTATTCTTAAAGAAATTGTTTTGCTTGCATTTCAAAAAATGCGAGTCTATTGAAACTAGCTTCCCAACTCCCGTCCTCTTTTACCTATTTCATAATATTTTTTATCAAAAATCGATTTTATTCATCCTTAAAAAGTTCCAGAAAAGTACATCCAAATCGGAGCAAGCCCTTTGTGTATTTTTACCCCATTTATGGAAAAATTTATAAAGACCTTTCTTCGTACCGTCATGGCGAGTTTTGTCTCCAAGCATACAAACAAACCAATCTTCTGATTTAAATATTAATACTATATATATATACTATATATGCATAATATTTAAGTTAATATTAAATAAATAAATATATTCTCGATGGATTTTTCCAAGATGGAAGATAAGGAGACGAGAGGATACTTGGCGTTAAACGGAGGGGCATTAGCAATCGGTGATAAGTGTTGGTGAGAGAACAGAAGAGGAAGGTGTAAGTTTATGGGAACAGTTTATTTCGGGGGAGTGGCAATGTTTGAATATAAATATATATATATATATATGTATAAAAATATATATATATATATAGATATATACATACATACATATACACACACACATATATTGCGGATCAGCTTTAAAGAAACTTGGCTTCATTAAACGGGTGGTGGGGAAATGTAATGAAAAAGTTAAAGAGAGGTGTTATTTTGCTCTAGTTAGACCTCATTTGGAATATGCCGCAAGTATTTGGGATCCGTGGGAGAAAATTTGGCAAAAAGAATTAGATAAAATGCAGAGAAAATCCGCTAGATTCGTTAAAAATTGTTATGATAAGAACACAAGTGTGACAGGTCTCTTAGGGGATTTAGGCTGGGAACCACTTTAAGTGCGGAGAGAACAAGCGAGGCTTAGACTTTTAAAAAGGTTCAGAACAAACGAGTTTAACTATGACACTGAAGGAATTATAATGGCCCCACACTACTTAGGTAGATCAGACCACAAAGATAAACTAAGGGAGATAGATTCCAGTACAGATAGATACAAATACTCATTCTTTCCCCGAACAATCAGAAATCATAATAGTAAGAAACCGAAGTCACTTTAGAAATATTAAAAACATTGAATTTACAAGTCGGAGCAAAGTTAAACACTGCAAAGCTGTTAGGTAAACTTTGAGGTGCATGTGTATGTAGATTGAGTGTCTGCATGTGTGTGGGGTATAAGTGTTCATGCATGACTGTATGCCATGTTTTTTTTTATATATGATTTTGTGGTTATTGCATGCGGTTTTTTTTTCTTTTTCTTTTCTGAATTACGGGTGGTGTCCTAACACCCCCGCCACACGCCCTTGCGGCGGCTTGCGGGGTATTAAGTAGATGTAGATGTAGATATATATATATAAAAATACATACATACATACACCCACACACACCCACACACACACACATACACACACACACACACACACACACACATATATATATATATATATATATATATATATATGTGTGTGTGTGTGTGTGTATGTGTGCATATATATATATATATATATATATATATATATATATATATATATATATATATATATATTTATTTATTTATTTATTTATTTATTTATTTATTTATATGTTATGCGTGTGGGTGTGTACAAAAACATCGTTGAACATGCAAAGGATAAATATTAGGCCTTAGATAGTTGCAGTACTTAGGAAAATCATTTCTTTAAATATTTTTAAAAATAATATCTTGAATATCGCGTTAAATTAGTCATCATTTGCCGAAATTTTATTTTTTAATCGTGTTTTATGCCCTGTTTTTTTAATTTAAGCGTCTTAACTTATGACCAATGCCTACGCTCAATCTTTTTGGTGCCATGTAATTCCATGGTTCCCCAACGAATGCGCAATTCTATGGCCGTAAGTACTCCGGCTGAACAAATAAATATCAAAGAATTTTCCGAGAGCAAATTTCTAACCGACAGTCTTTGACATGACTGGTGAGTTCTTCACCCACCGAGGCAACCACGCTGGTTTTCATGAAATTATTTCTTAACGAACCTAAGACCTTAAGACTTGGAAAAAAGCGTATTTAGCCCATGGAAAATTAAGCGGCGAGTCAATTTTTCATTTTCACGAAGTTTTGTCCGGAATCCAATGAGGTGAACGCGATCTCTTTTCTGTTCTAACGTCATTTGGACATTAAAGAGGTCATTTCGAAATGAAAGAGAAAGGGTGCTGGCCCGCTTGTACTAAATGTTCCCTTTCCCTTAAACTCCCTTTTAAGTCCCTCAACGCAAACACTCCGTCACAATCGGTACGATTTAAGTTTTATGTGGGATATTTGACAATAATAACTATAGGAAATAGAAATTAGGCGTGGGTTTCGTTTGACCCTTCACCCATTGCCTAAACAATGGTTTTAAGGTGGGATTAACAATGCCAGAAGATCTTTGATGACAACAGCTACCCCCTTTGGTCTCTAGGTCGTGATAATCGATAGAAAATTTATGGTATAGATGACGAGTTAACATCACTTCAACACGCCCCGGCAATCTACTCACACATTTCCTTCGTCGCCGAATTGACTTGTTTCGTTCTAAACTAATTATAACATTAGATAAAGACTACATAAAGAAAAATATTCAGTTCGCTTAAGTCTTGCCTCTCGATGTTGAAAAACTATTTGCATTAAGGGTTTTCTTCACATTGGGGAGCAGAAAAAAATTCAAATTATTATAGTTATGGACTGTAATTCGGATTAAGATTAAAAAGCCTTTACATTGATTTTTATGAGCTATTTGCGATTTTGTAATGGGTATCCTAGTACTCACAGCGTTAAAACATGTCCCATGTACCTTTTTCCTGCTAACTACGCGCTTGGGTGACAACAAATGAAATATTCAACAATTATCAAGGGGCTTCCAATGTCATTCGAGGATTTTCTAACACCAAGGCAGTGGTAGTGCCAAGGTGTTAGACTGGGTGCACATCCCATTGAATATGTTCCCCCCCCCCACCCCTGTAAGCATTTAATATAATATTCCAGATGTTCTACATGGTTTAGCAGGCTCGCCACGTACGTCTCCTATGTGTACCATACTGACGATATGTCCAGGCAAAAGCAAAATTTAAATCGATTCAAATATTTGTAGATATAGTTGCCCTAGGCAAGCTAAACACACGTACTTCAACTTGCTGCGGCTACCGCTGACGTAATTCTAGGGTCAACCAAATAAAAATTGTACCACAAATAAATCACACATTAAGCTAACAACTTCAAATTTATATTGTACCTATAATGTATTGTTCGGGAATTAAAGTCTTAAACAATGCATTATGCTAAATATGATCTTCACTATATATATATATATATATATATATATATATATATATATATATATATATATATATATATATATATGTATATATATATATATATCACACGAGATAAACACAATGCACACTCGTACACACACAATTGAGAAAAGGACACTGAAGATTTACTCGCAGAGAAGATTTGCACCCACAAAAGAAAACCGATTCACCTTTGAGATATGTCGTGGGTTTCAGGAATCTCCAGCAGTGAGAGAGGCGTGAATGACGCATTCAGTAGGAAAAGAGAAGAAGGGACATGGGGAAGAAAGGAAAGGATATACAGAGTGTCGTGATTATTGGATGAATGGTTGTTGAGGGAACAGGAGAGGAAGATGTTAGCTAATGAGAATGGTTACATCCAGAGGTTGGGAAGATGTAAAAATCCAATTACAAGCCTTTTCCATTGTCCTCAATTGGATTGGTGTGTCTTTAGACGGGAGGAATAAAATTATAGTTACATTGCATCAATTACCAAAGGATTAGTTGTGGGTAGCTGTTTGTGGGGTGACTTGGAGGGAGGCGGACTGGGGATTATGGGTTCACAGAGTTCTTCGTGAGTGTTAAGCTAAGTGGCGTGGTGCATTGGTTGACATAAATTCAGGGAAAGCTAGGCATAGTAGGAGATAAAGGACATTTTTCGAGGCGTAGGAGGAGGACGGAAGGGACGTGATATATTTAAGGAGCTGCTATTTCAGGTTTTGCATCCGGTGCAAAATCCCTGGAGTTGGAGGAATTTAGGGAATACGAACGGTTTTAGAAAGGGATCTATCTTTATGCATAGGGTTGTTCGGAAACTTAGGTCCAAATGGCCGTATCTAATCGAAGGTCGAGCAAACATTGAAACTCGCATGCGCACCGACTTGCGCGTATGTAGTATGACTTGCGCTTTTAACGACGATATTTGCATTGATATTGTTACAGTGTGCTGTTTACAGCGTCAGTTCAAAACTTTCAAAACATTGATCAGCCCGCCGACTGTGAAATACGTTCATTGATTCGTTTTTTTGACGGCAAGGAATGTTTCATCGGTAGAAATTCATCGACAGATAAGTGTGTAGGTGTATAGTGAATGGGTGTGAGACTTCAAAGACAGGTGGGAAAATGTCCGTGATGAACCGTGATCAGGCCGAGCATCAATGATCGTAGAAGATTTAGTCAATGCCATGGAGGGAAAGATTCGTGAATACCGGAATGACCATCTACCCTACAGTCCAACCTTGGCGCCGACCGATTTTCGCTCATTCCGCTACCTAAAAGAGTTTCTCGGCGTCAAGCACTTCGCCGCAGATGACGAGGTTAAAGAAGCACTTGAAGACTGCTTATCCTCACAAGCGGTAGACGTCTTTGACTTGAGCATACAGAAGTTTGGAGAACATTATGACAAAAGTATAAACAAAAATGGAAACGAAGTAGAAAAAAGAGAAAGATGTAAGGAATTAAATGAAAAACTTTTTTGAAACTATTTGTGATAGTTTATTTTTTTATAAGAAATCGAACCTTACTTTCCGAATGACCTTTGCACATACATTCATTCTTTGGGGAAAAAATAGATTTATTCATCGTGCGTGTACAAATGTTTAAAATGCTTCATAATGCTCTAATGGCTAATAAACGTGTTTTAGGAGATGGATTGATAATAATTTTTTACATTAGTAGTTATGAATTTTTTATAAATATATATGAATGGCTTTATTTTACCTAATGTTCACTATTTTTCAGTTTGCAGCCTGAAATAATCATTTTACAAAAAATATAACAATTCGAATGTTTCAATGTAATCAGTTTCATTTCCAATAGCAGTTACAAAAATACTCTGTCTCTGTTGTTAACGTAAAAATCATTATTTTTTATGGCAAACTGCGATTCCGAGGTACGAGGGAATACATGCCTATAACTAAAAATATTACGTCCGTTAGGGCAGAGGGGTAGAAAAAATTTAGAGATTTTCCAAGACATATTTTAATGCAAACACGTTATCTTGTTCAGTGTATATCAATTAGCACGCATGCAAGACAGTTTCGTTTCTGTATATACTCGACTATGAATCTCTTCTGACTTGATTAAAAATTTGACTCCGAACCAGCGCGTTGTTTTATTCCGAGTCGCAAAGAGGATAGAAAAGGGTTTTCTTTTCCGGTGCGAGTCCCCTGTTTCAAAGAATGAATTGTCAGGGTGCGTTAGGGACATGTTTTTTTCTACCTTCGATCGAAGCCATGGAATAAAAGGACATAATTCTTCCGTGCTATTATTTATTAGTCTTCTCCTCCTCCCCTCAGTTGCCGGAACAAATCCCCACAAATGTATCGCTCCCCTAAAACACACCATCCGTCCCTTGCAGCTGGCCCTATTCTCTCGGTTCCTGCCTGAATTTTCCCCGGCGTTCCAATTTCCGGCGGCGAGGGTTTTGGTTTTTGATTATGCAAACGCAAGAGAGGTGGGCGAAATCGCAGGGCCCTTGAGGGGCATCCTCAGGGCCCGGAGTCGTCCCGCTAGGGATATGTAGTAAATGCTTCCGTTTCTATTTTCTCTAGCACCTGGAATAATCCATTTCGCGTTCGATTTTTATTTGAAATGTAATATGGATTTATTGTTCAATTTCTCCTCCTTCGTCCTACCATGAGAAACTCACCGCTCCAAAGAAAATTCAATCGGTGAGGTCTTTCGCAAAGAAAGTTCAATATTTTTTTATTAATTTCGTTGTTTTGATAAAAATAAAATAAACTTTACATGGGTGGAGTGAAAAGTTTCTGGCCTGATGAATAAAACTAACTTTTTTCGATTTCATCACTTAGTTTTGTACAAAAATCAACTATTTTTCGCCTTTATTTCTTTCGTTTATGCATATTGCATCGTCTGGAGGCAAAATAATGCACAAGAAAGCAACATCTGATACTAAATTGAACGTCTACGTCTTCAGCTAACAAGTAACATTTGTAGAACCTTTGAAATGGGAAGTAAATCTTTCTTTTCATCCATTTTATCACAAATTATAAAAAAAACCATAAAAAATCATCAACGCATACGAAGATGTAACAGGCATGGTAACTTCACGAGTTTTTATTTACTTAAATTTTCGCGATTCATTCATCGTAAGGAATAATCTGGAGACTAGAAGTCTTCTTTGGGTGAAACCGGCCGCATTTATTTAAAACAAGTACTGTTTGATAAGTGTCATATTTGTCGCTCCTTGAAACGCTCGCTTGAAATGTCGCTTCTAATAGATTACACCTGAAACTTAAATTTCGAACATCAATAAATATATTATACGCAAGCATAATTGCTTGCATAAAGAGTATTATTTAGTATAATTGTCCCTGGCACCTCTGCATAAATGACCGCTCTACACATTATTGCACTTAAAATCGAACATATTTCATAGTAGTTTAGTAGTTTTTAGGGGAGGCGACCGACAGCTAAGGTCATTTGCGCCATAGGGGATGGACAGGAAAGGATGAAGGGTGGAGAGAAACCCGGCGTCGGCATTAGCCTACTCTTTACGAAAGGCGCCAAGGGGTCCGCAGCTTAACGTCCCATCCGACGGACGCCGTACTCACTCAAAGTGCCCTCCACAAAGCACCTCAAGTAGGGATCGAGATACCTCTGAAAAATATTCAACACCGCCGGGATTTGAACCCGCGCCCTCAGGGTGGGAAGCCAGTACGTTAGCCCCCGCACCATCTCGATCCCCTACATATTTCATATACAGTTCACGATTTATCGCCTCTTTAATTTCAGGAATAATATTATGCATCTTTTATGATATAATATTGTTTAATGTGCTTAAAATAAACAATTTGACAGATATTTTACATCACCAATGATAGATTAAATAATATTTCCAGTTTAATGGTACGGAATATTGGCGGATGCTCACTCTTTACCTAGGCAATCAATCAAAGAGGCTTAACATCTTGCTAACCTAGTTAAAAAATCAGGGTGGTCTCTATGGGATGAGAATCGAAGTAAGTATAAGAAGAGGTATGAAGCATTCCAGAAGGAGTAAAGCTAAATTCAATGTTAAAATAGGTGGGCAAAAAGTGGTGGAAGTTGAATCTTTTACCTATCTCGTAAGTTTTGAAATAAACTTTGGGAGATGCCACAACAGTAACTTTTAACGGAGTCATCCGCTAATATGCATTTCAATGCAACAATTTCAGAGTTTAAAAATCATTCGCCTTGACTGGGATCTCTCGTAAAAACGAAATCTCGAAATATCTCGTGTTTTGGACCAAGATGGTCTAAGTAGTATGGGTATAGGAAGAACTGCGTCAGGCTAAAATTTTTTTACGAAGAGGACGTAATAGGTGAAAAAGACGTAAGGCACTTAAGGAAAAGGAGATTCAATAAGGAGATCAAGAAAGGCCTGGTGAAAGCTTTGGTATGGAGCGTGTTTTTATACGCTATACATTTCATTCAATTCACCATCCTAACCTTGCTCGTTCTCTTTCGTTTAGTGTACCAATAACTGCGTCACAATTTTCAATTTTTTTACTCGTTCAAATCAATTTTTTATTCTTTCCAATGCATTCAAATTAGCTAATTAGTTTACAAATGCCCAGAACAAGGCAATTTTGACGACACATGGCTAGCCTAATTACCAATTATAATTACCGCTTCGACAAAACAACTCCATTTGCTCACTGTATTGAATGGTTTGTGTTTTAGTTTGCAATTACTCCAGCCATTGCCGTTTTCAGGAGTCGTGTGAGCATAATTACAAAATATCGGTCCCGCATCAGCAATCATTAGTATCTATCTACTTCTAATCCCATTGCTTTATTTATGATGTGATTCATTGACTAGCATAATTTCGACGTGAAATGTAAAAATTAAACACCGCGATGGAACGTACCCTGGAATAAAAAACATACGTTATGGATCGATAAGAGCGAGCATCTGCATTAACTAAGGAGATGGAAAGTTGGGGAATTTCCCAATTACCGCAGATCCCGTTCAGCAGAAGTTGTTCACATCTACATCTATATCTACATAATACCCCGCAAGCCGCCGTAAAGGCGTGTGGTGGGGGGCTGTTAGGTCACCAACTGTAAAAAGGAACAATACCACATGCAAAATAACAACATGGAAAATTACATCTACAGCAGCGCACACACTCATGAAAAAATCCCTTCATCCAAAACTCATGCAAACACCTACCATGAATCAACAAACAAACAACTGCACTCCAGTATGCAGCACGAAAGCCATCCAACAACACCGAAGCCAGGACACAACAAGCAAGAATGCGAAACTCCACCACCACATGAACATGCAACACAAAACACTCTACCCCCTGCGGAGACTGTGAAAGGCAGGGAATTCGATCCAACGTTGCAGGTAGCCTAAATTTCCCCCCGTTGTTATTGAAGGATAACGCACAGTTTCGGAAACCACCCAACCAAATGGTAGGTCCTGTGAGGCACGCCTTGTCCTTTTAGCTCATGATATTTTGGTTAAGGGAGGAAGTAATTCAAATAGACGCCGTTTTCTTAGACTTCGACAAATTATCTGTGACTAAACTACTAAAAAAGGTAGACGTATGTGGCAAGTTTTGTATAAAAATTATCGGGAACAATTTTTCCTGCCGGGAATGTACGTCGTAGCGCGCAGGCTCGGAGGTGGGTGGGGGGGGGTTGTTTGACCTTCAACACGCGCCAATCGCCTGCGAGTGTTCGTTCAGGTTAGCTAGCAGTGTTTTTAGTGGACCACTGTCGAGTGACTGGGTGCAACTGCAAAATGCAGCGAACAATTGAACTGAGGTACATCATTAAATTTTGTGTTTGACTTGGAAAATAGGGTACGGAGACGTTGGCCATGATTCGCCAGGCGTTTAGGGATGAAATCATGGAACCAACTGCAGTTTTAAGTGGTTTAAACTCTTCAAAGATGGCCGAGAGATTGTTGAGGACGAGTCCCCGCTGGACAGCCTTAGACGTCAAGAACGGACGAAAACTTGCAATTTGTGCGTGAAGCGGTGAATTTATTCCGTCGGTTGAGTGTGGGATCTTAGATCGTATTAGGATTGATAATATGGCTATGCACAAAATTATCGCCAAAAATTTGGTGAAGCGGAAAATCTGCGCTTAACTCGTCCCGAAGGCCTTGACGGATGACCAAAAGCAGATCAAGTGTCTGCTTGCGGAGACCTTCTGCAATGTGTTGAAGAATATCCCAACTTTTTGGACCATATAACTTGGAACCAGATCATTTCCTATTCCCGAAAGTGAAATCCTGTCTCAACGGAAACCACCTTGGCACCCTATATGCCGTCAAAGAAGCTTGCACGCGTACTCTTAAGGGCCTTCTGGAATCCGCCTACCAGGGAGCCTTCGAGTCGGAATAAAGCCGCTGGCAAAAATATGTTAACTCTCAAGGGATGTACTTTAAAGAATTTTCTGACCTGGCAAAACCATCTTTAGCAAATATATTTTTCCTAGACTTTTCCCAATATTTTTCATACAAACCTTGTAGATAAAAATATTCTGAGCTGGATTAATGGCGTCTTGAATGATTGCATATAGAGAGTAGACATTGATGGTGTTAGCTCTAATGTAATAGAATTCATATAAGGTGTTACCCAGGGAAGTTTTATCGCACCTAAGTTATCCCTTCTTTAAGTTAACGACATTTACTCCGTGATTAGTAAGGGAAGCCATCTCGCTCCTTCGTTTAATATGTATATAAATATATGTATATATATATATATATATATATATATATATATACATATACCCAGAAATGAAAACACAGAGCTGTGAATAGTGACGACGTCGTCTTGCTTCGCGAACACATATTTGACTCATATTAAAATAGCGGTAATTAAATCTGTGGCAACATTCCAGATATCTTATTATGATTTTGCAAAGAGTTGAGGTGGAAAAGTGAACTGCAATATCTTAATTAAATTACTCATGTTCCTAGTGCAAAAATACGTAATGTACCTGCGATTCAAACGAAATTAATCCATGCTTTAACCATCTTTTTATCTTTTTATTACGCTGCGAAAAATTTGATCGTATTGAAATTTTTGCATGCCCATCACATTTTCCCAAACCTTTTGCTTGGATTTGACCTTGAATTAAGACTGATTCGTCTATTCAGTTCCAAAATTCTAGTCAAAGGAAATTCTTGTGCTCGGAAATAACTCTCGTTTCTCCTTTGAGTCCAGAGGATAAAATCCACATCCTAGCCTCGCACGGGTGACTCCTGAAAAGAATTTATTTTCCCTGTTTTCACGTGAGGCATCTCCGGGGAAACCAGGAGAACAATACCTTTACCAAATTACGCGAATACGTTGATGAGTCATCATTACGGGCGCATGGGCGGAATACATTAAGTCGTAGCTTCGCTTTGAGCTGATGCGCATAAATATTAGGGATCGTACCTAGGCCTCGTGCACGGTATGAACCGTCTCATGAAGACGCATTTGCCCTTCCCGACGAGAAAATTGCGAATAGTGCATATATAAATATATATATATATATATATATATATATATATATATATATATATATATATATATATATATTTGCGTCGCTGGAGGACTACTCCTCTGCCTAAAATGCAGACTCGTGCGTGGGAAGAAGAAATTCGGGGTTTGGAAGGTGGGTGGAGCGATGTGATTATTCTTTTTTTAAACGCAGCATTTACCGAGGGAGGAGAATAAAAATTGTTATTTTTTTCTGCTCATTCTTTTCAAGTTAGTCGGTATGATAACCATCGGCGGGCGAGCTCAGCACGACGTGCTCCTCTTGGGCGTATGCGGTGCGTGTTTCATTCTCCGCCGAACGAAACAAACGAACGTACGTACGAACGACTTCGTCCTAAGTCGTCTTCTGGGCGGGGGGGGAAGAGGAGAAGGTGGGCTTTCCGGAGTAATTGTGTCCCGGTGACAAGGGCAAGGGAAGAACTGGAGATGGGCTCTCCTCTCACTCCCCACCATCCACCCCCTCCAACCCCTCCTCACTCCTCCCCACACCCCCCCGATATCGCTCACGAGAACACCAGCAATTTTCCAACCCCTTTCCCAAACTCCCGCTATTTTGATAAATCCGTCCTCCCACCGCTCTCCTCCTTTTGGATTCCTTCCTTGCCTCCTTACTCTCTTCCTATCCTCTTCCTCCCTTTACTCCTCTCTATCTAACTATTTCCTCGATCCCCATTTGTCACATTTCCTGCGAGATACTTACTCGATTTTCAAATGGTTTATATAAAAAAAATATAATAAGTGGTGCCGTTTATTATTAATTGGTGAAGATGTTCGGGTGCATCTAGAAATAGCAATGGTCCATGGTCTACTGGTTTAGGTATGTTTTGGATAGTCACAGCCATAAATAAATATCTTGTCTCTCCTAACCAAAGACAGCCGAAAATCTTCCTCTACAATATGTCTTTCTTCAACTTCGAATAATGCCTTCCTCCCTTCATCCAGTCCGACATCCCGATCCTGTACCTGTCCTCTCCTCGTTTGCCTAACATTCTCCCCTCTATTACAGTCGTCAACATCCCACTGCCGATCAATACGCCCTTCATCCATTTATCCTGCCTCCTTATGAATTCTCCCAACAAACCCCTCTCCTCACCCACCATACCAAGTACTTCCTCATTTGTTTTCCTTTCGGTCCATTTCACCTTCTCTATTCTTCTCTACAACCACATTTCGAATGACTCCAATCTAATTCTATCATCCTGCGTCAGGAACCACGTTTCCGCGCCGTACATAACAACGCTCCATGTTTTGAAGAACCGTTTCTGAACCTCCATACTCAACTTTTCTGTCATCAATCCCTTCCTCCTGGTTAAAGCTTGTTTGACTGACACAATTCTTCCTATGCCACTGCTACGTTTCCCTTTTTGGTCTCAAATACTTCCGCGATGGATACACTGTTCCACCTGCTCTAGTATATAGACTCCCACTATAATATTTATTGTAACCTTCCTCTTTCTCGAAAACCACACATTCTTTGTTAAATTTGCATTTATTCATTTACAAGCAAACTAAAGTGAATCGATAAGTAAGAATTTTACAAAGAAAATTGAAAGATGACACTGATTTTAAAATGAGTAAATACATTACAGAAAACCTTCAAAAGATCGAATAATGACCTCTTTTATTCCTACTTTACGTTGAAGACTCCGTAGTCATTAGTTTGATATATTTATTTGCCGGCGATCAATTAGAATTAAATTGCAGGAAATTAGAATCAAACTTAAAAAAGTGCGTAGTGATGAATTTTCGCAAAAAAAGCAATTCCCTCCTGAATGCCTACTGCCTCGGGAAAACCAAAATGGGATGTGTATACCCAATTAAATACCTAGGCGTTACCCATACCCATGATTTCTCTTGGGTGAATTATATACGAGGAATATGTGATCAAGCTAGCAAAAAATTAGGGTTTATTAGAAGAGTGCTGGGTAAATGTGATGAAAATATCAAAGAGAAATGTAATATTTCGCTGGTTAGGCCTATTTAGAATATGCTGCAAGTATATGGGATCCTCACAAAGTTGGATTAATTTGCCGAATTAGATCGCGTGCAGCGTAGAGAAGCTAGATTTTTAAAACGTTGTTAGGATAAACTTAGCAGCGTTTCCAAAATATTAGAGCAGCTAGGCTGGGAATCACTCACGGAGTGAAGGTTAAATTATAGATTGAAGCTCTTGCATAAATTGGAAGGACGTGTCTTTAGAAGTGATGTTGAAAATGTATTATTACCTCCATCGTACTATGGTAAGAGAATTCATGTAATGAAAATTAGATAGAGTAAGTGTAGAGCTGATAGATTTAAGATGTCATTTTTTCTACGAACGATAGGGGATCAGAATAACATTGTCCGCCCGCGGTAGTGTCATGTTCGGGTAAAAATTGGTCTGGTGTATACTTACCCCCTGCCATACACCCTTACTTATTGGTGGCTAGCAGTGTACTGAAATATCTATATAAATTTTAAAAAATAACTTAAATGTCAAAGTAAATTATATTAATACGAACATGCATGTATCGAGTTAATAAACTAAATTAGATGAATCGAAAAATAGCGATAGTATCGGATGTGTCTGTTTAACCTTTTCATCTTCTCTAACCATCCCTCCCTATGTTTCCAACCGTCACAATGATAAAATCTCCTCTTTTGTCGCTCTTTCTCGTGTCTTATTTTCCCCCTGCTCTTTGTATTCTCCTCAGTGGTGTGTGTATGTGTGTGTGTGATTTGATCGGTGCGGTACGATTTTAATTTGCTGAAAACCCTCTCATCCACCTCTTCTCCTTCAAAATGCCTCTTCCTTTGTGACGCCTGATGGAACTACATTGTCACTTCGGCCCTGCCCGGAACCTGATGTTCCCTTATCGGGAACCCTTTTTCCACTTCTCCCCACGGCGGGAATCAACTTTTTTTCCCTTTTCACTGGGGGTCCGTTTTCAAACCCGACCATCGATGGAGGCTTGATATTTGCTTCCCCAGTCAACCACCCACTTATTTCAACAATCTCTGGCCCATGTTCCGCTCTCCTTCCAAGTTTCTTCTTCCTCCTTGGCAATTCTCTAGAATGAGACTGCAATGAGAGCCAGGGTTTGGTCCCTGGCGGTGTAGCAGTTTTAATATTATGTCCCGATCCACAATTGGGGTCTATTGAGATAGGACTACAAGTGGGGTACGCTTTGTCTTGGATGAAACGTTAAATTATCCAGTTTCTTAGTAAAGTGGTAGGAGATACTCCATTGTCTCAATCTATTCCCAAAATAAAGGCTACAATCAATCTATCCCACCGAATGGACTCCTCACATTCTTCTGTATTATTACGTAACAATCATCAAGCGGTCGCGTTACATCCCCTCCATCTCTCAAACCCCGCTTTATCGACAACGGTGTTGTTAAATATTGTATTTTTTTGGCTATGCCTAATAATAATGTCTGTGTTATGTTGGACATATTGTTATTAGACTCCAGCATCCCATTCAATATGGTCTCTGTATCCACCTTTCTTGCCTCTAAAAGTTTTTTTTTTTAATTTCTCCCAGCAATCCCTTCTCTCCACACCTTTCACCATGACTCTACCACTGTCTCCTTTGTTTTCCTTTCAGTCCACCTTAGTTCTTTTATCTATCTCCGGCCTCGGTGGTGGCGGGGTAACGTCCTCACCAACCAACCCACAGGTCGCGGGTTCGATTCTCGCCTAGGTAGATTTTCCTCTATTTAGAGCTTGGCTTCAGGAGCGTCTCGCTTTATATATAGCATCGCGCCTTCGGGGGGAGGGACCTCAAAGTAGCTACATTGTAGCAACAAGGGAATAGCGGACATTGTCTTGCCTTGGTTTCCGAGAAACCCGCGCTACAGTAATTGTCTTCAATGTAATGCCTGTAATATAATAGTTAAGGGAATATTAGTCTCAAACTCGCCCAATTAAATCGATAAATGAATAAAAAATAAATAAACATTTCCAAGTTCACATTTGAAAAGACGCCTACCGACCCCTATGATCTACCGTTAACCAACAGTTTCGGAGACGCATAAAACCACGTTCCATACCATAGCTTTTGCTAGTAAAAAGTTATTTACATCTCGCAATATTTATTTCAATGTCTTTATAAATATTTTAATTTCTCCTCTGAAGCACACATTAAGATTTATACGCATGGTATATGTCCGTCCCTGTGTGCTTTGTGCGACCGGAGGAATATTTTCCGTCTGTTTGTTCGAACTGACCATTTGATTTACTCACCCCTTGACCGCTGGACCGGTCGTCTCTCCGAAACCACTCCACTTCTTCCATTTCCACCGCTTTCGAATCCCCCCTCGGCACCTCCACATGAGTACGTTTTTCCTCATAGTCACTTTCGGAGGGCGCTCTTCTCTCAACCGCGCAGTTCGGTCGCAATATTTCCTCGGGAGTGGAATTTCATCATTTCACGTTACATCCACGAGTGGGAGAGCGCGAAGGCATGATAAACGTGCGTGAGAGTGTGCGTGTCCTTAACGTTTTTTGTGCGTGTACACTCGACTGTAGGCCTGGTATTTTTTCCGGCAGAAAACTGTATCCTAAAGGGAATCGATATTAACATTTATGGAATTTGCTTTCTGTTTGATTCTCTACGTTCTCTATAGAGTTAGAATCATTGTCGAGCGCAATAGGAAATCAGTATAATGGTTATGTGTTAAAAATCAATATAAGCAAAATTATAGTTCTGAGGTTTTTGAGAGAAAGAGGTTGGCTTTTTTTAGTTTTACTTTTAAGTAGCAGAACAAAAAATAGAGCAGGTTGAGAGTTTACCTATCTATACGCTGTGTTGGACCAAGATAGTCAAAGTATAACGTGGTATAAGACATAGATAAGAAAGCTTTCACAAGGACATAGAAAGTTAAAGTAGAAATTCTGGCAGGTCGAACCGATATTAATGAAAAAATACTTCTCTTTGTTATTTAAAAAAATGAATGAAGAAAATAACACATTTTGTTCATAATAATATTCAGCATAAAAAGCCAAAAACAAGATGTAATACTAAAATATATCCATCCATCCATCCAAAGAAAAATGAGTATACATCTACATCTACATGTACATAATACCCCGCAAGCCGCCGCAAGGGCGTGTGGCGGGGGGTGTTAGGTCACCAACCGTAAAAAAGAAAAATACCACATGCAAAAAAAACAACACGGAAAATAACACCCACAGCAGCGCACACACTCATGCAAAAATCCCTTCATCCAATACTCATGCAAACACATATACCGCAAACAAACAAAAAACTGCACCCCAGGATGCAGCACGAAAGCCATCCTACAACACGGAAGCCAGGACACAACAAGCAAGAAAGTGAAACATCACTACCACATGAAAATGCACCACGAAACACTCTACCCCCAAAGAGTCTCTAAATGGCAGGGAATGCGACCCAACGTTGCAGGTAGCAGGAATTTGCCCCCGCGGAGAGGGACGAGGGATTGAAAGGGAGACTTAAAAACAGATGAACGGAACACGAATGAGGTCATTCGGAAAGAATGGGTTATTATAGCAAAACACATAAGGTTAGTGGAAGAGCATGTATTTAAATACAACTAATTATTTTTTAGACGCTGAGGGTGGCAAGTGGAATTTTTGCTATCTATAACCCTGCAGTTGCTATCCCGTATTGTCCGTGGGAAGAAGGAGTCCTTGAGTCGGCTAGTTCTGGCATCTATTTCCCGAATTTTATATGCATGATCCAAGCGACTAATGTATGTAGGAGTACGAATAATTTGCGAGACCTCGGTGCTGAAACATGCGGATCTAAATTTATTTAATAATTTCAATCTTGCATTGAATCGTCTCTCAGCCAATGATTCCCACCCCAAATCCATGAGCATTTCGGTGACGCTCTGCGTTTTATCGTAGGAATTTTTTACAAAACGGGATGCCCGGCGTTGAACCTTCTCAATTTCCCGAATGAGACCTTTTTCACTCGGATCGGAGTATACAAATCCGCATATGACGAAACGACTGAAATGACGGGCAATAAAAAGAGGAGGTCGTCAATGGGAATTACTATGGCAGCAGTCTTAAAATATGCAAAATTTTAGAAGTATGCCTTGTGTATAAAGAGAGAAATTTAAAAACAATATTTTAATAATTTAAATGAAGATTTTTAAACTGGAACTAATAAAACTTCCTATCGCCTTTGACAAGCTCAGAATTTTGTTCTCATTTTCCGTAATCCAATTATCAATTGTTCCCATCTCTATCCAAAAGTTAAATTTCCTACGTTTCCTGCTCCATGCATGTCTATTTAACTCTCAAAATAGCGCATCTCTTATTTCTCAGTTCATAAACTACGTGGATTCCTCCAAATAAGGGGCACATGAGTCATAAAATTCAATGCGTCTCTCCCTCTAACTCACAATTAACTCCAAGTATCATGTCGTTTTATTTCATTCAACATCGGTGGCCGTTATCCTTATGATGTATCATGCAATAACTACTCTTAATACCGCCATTATTAAGTATATATATATATATATATATATATGAACACACAGAATACTGATATATATATACATATATATATAACTGATATATATATATATATATATATATACATATACAGAACTGATATATATATATATATATATATATATATATATATATATATATATATATATGAACACACAGAAAGGACGAACACAGGAGATTTGGGGAAGGCGGAATCGAACAGATCACAAGCGTAAAAATATTAACTTGACCGGGACTTGAACACCGAATCTTTTCACTAGCCGGTGGCTTGTACCACCGAAAATTTGAAAAGGTGTAATTTTCTTTTCTTTTTTGTGTAATTCTCTGTTTTTGTTTTTGTTCGCTGGTGCTAATTTGTCATACATTACTAGATATATAGCAATTAGACGTCTCAGTAGTACAGTATTTAGAGGGCTCAAAAGATTAAAATGGATACGTAACATAACACGTAAAAGGACACTCACAATTTAGAAAGTTTTATCTTTTTACCTTCTTTGAAGCCTCAAGTTCTTACAACATACACACGATGAGATTGTGTGTATGCTGTACGACAGAAATTTCTAATATTCTAAAACAGCCGAATAAAATTGTAATAAATTTACTTGTTATAAAATTGCAATAATGAAAAATGGATGTAAATTTGTTTGATAGGAATGATTGTTCTTATATAGCTATGATATCAGCTGTTCAAGTCTCTTATCGTACGGCAAAAAGAGGAATGCTTCTTAAGGAGATATGTATGTGATCATTGATATGTCCGGCAGCGTGATACACCTTTGGGCGAAGAGTTCGGTTTCTGATCGGAGAGTCCCCGGTGTGATTCCAAGGAGATCTCTTTGCGTTGCCTTCTTTTATTCCGGCTTATAGGTATAATACTCTGTCCAATAATGACGCCAACTTTTGCCATAAAAACTTTACTTTGCAAAATTTAGTCTACATCGATTTTTTCCCATTCAAAGTACTCTCCATTCGTTGCTATGCACTTATTCCATCTTTTTTTCTACTATTTTAAGCACCCTTGAAGTCCTCAGCAGTTAGTCTTTTTAGTTCTCTCGTTGTTTCTTGTTTTATTGTGTCCACATCTTCCCAGTGATGTCTCCTCATCAAATTTTTGCATTTTGGGAATAGGAAAAAGTCACAGGGGGTGAGACCTGGCGAATGAGGAGGATGGTCAAGGATGGTGATAGAATTTTTTTCCAGAAAAGGGCGAAAAATCAATGCTGAATGTGCAGGTACATTGTCATGGTGAAGGATCCATCCATCATGTTTGGTTAAAATAGTGTGCACTGTTGATTCTCCTTAATGCAGGTCATCAGCTATCATTCGGGCAGTTTTCTGATGATCGGTATGGACAAGGGACCGCACACGATCAATGTTGTCGTTAACACAGGTGGCTGAAGGTCCGTAAAGAGCTGTCAATATTTCAGTAATTTTTTTATAACGTTTACGACACTTCACCAAAAAACATTACGTTAATTCCTTCCTCCATAATTTCGTCAATTTCTATTTTTGGCAAACAATAAAAACAGGTACAACAGAAACTAACATAACTGGCACCATGCGCACAGCTCGACGATCCGCCATGCGTAGACGGCTCTTTAAGTCTCAGACAACTAGCTCCACTGGTGGGCAGGGCTATAGTCCGTATCATGGCCGCCAGATCGCACCAGTTTGCGCAGTTATTGTACAGACCACGTATAAGCTGAATTAGTTCACGACTTAATGTGCGTAAGTGAGGGTGAAGGTAATACATCCACTTTACCTGGAGAAGCACAGACAGACAACGAACAAAACTGTATTGTTTTCACAAACATTATATAAATGGACGAAATCTTGGGAAGAAATATATTTAGCCGCACCATTCCAAAGGAGACTCACATAAATGTCATACAAGCAAATCTATTAGTTGCTCGATTCACCTTTGCTGGTTGATTGGAAACTTTCCAATCGTGGTTTTTTTCTTTCTTCTATTTTAAGGCTCCAGTAAATATTTCCCGTGATCTTCCGCCCAGCTTTATTTTAATTCGGTTTAAGTTAAGAATTTTGGTTTCTTTGATGGCTAGGCTTCCTGTGTGTTGAATTTTGAGCATTCCACTGCCGCCACGAGATCGTAACATTTATCATCAACCCGGAAGGTTGGTTGTGATGGGAGATGGCAGAGCTGGAAGACGTGTGAAACCCCCTTTAAAAATTTTGAAATTCACCCCGCATCCAGGATAAGACTAAACCACCCCAGTTCCTTTCCCCTTGCACCTTGCGTGGATTCCCAGGAAGATATGGTACCCGGGAAATCACTCAACTAGGGTTTAGTCCTGGGGTGTGGAGGGGCATCGTCAGGATTTTGAACCTTTCCTCGCCCATTTGAAAGTCACCACGCCCCCGGAGACAGAGCGAGAGGGTGGGGAGCTGTCTTTTATTCCGCTGCGATCTCAGACTTCTCCTCCGAGACTATCCCCTCATATCCCTGCCAAACGACCACCCAGTCAGGATCCTCCCTACGCACCACCACTCACTTTATTAAACTTCACTTCCCCTCTTCTGCCAGCGAAGTGCTTCGCTTGTGTAACGGATTGCGCGTACCACTCAACCTGAGAGAGTTTTCTTTATGCGCCTTTGCGTAGGTTGGTGAAGACGTTGGTTGATGAGTGGAGTGATAATCTTAACCCCTAAGAAAAAGATATCCATCGCCTCAACTCTCCCAATCAACTTCGACCAATAACCCAGAAAATGTCGTTCCTTAAATGCGCCATATTTTTTATTTGGAATTCTATGTTTGTTGACATCGTTGCCATGGATATAACTGGAGCCAATCACACCCGAGTTTCAATTGATGGAGTAACAGTTCTAATTCCATAAATGAAACAAATAAAACGAACTTTTCGGACTTTTTTTAAGAAGTTTTTTGCACGATAATTGCTTGCAAGTTTTCAAGGACCTTCTGGTCATGTTTCGATGCGATTAATAGTAGTTTTAAGGAAACAACATTATTGAATATTATAGCTATATGCAGTTGAATAGGTCTATTATTGTCTTTCAAAAAACGACATTAAGTCAAAATTAATTTTTTTTACTATCAATTTTTTTTTAATTCCACAAAAATTTCTGGAAACAGAAATATCAAATTTAAATTTAGCGCTACGGTTTTCCGTAATTTTGGAAACCGTAATATTCCCTAGTTTTATGAATTATTTTTATGTAATTAGATTATGTAAGTTTTTATGTAAGTTATGTTATTATTTTATGTAATTATTCCCTGTGAATTACTGGAGGAGACGTGCATATTTTTTTCTTTGCTATATTAAACATAAATGCAGAAAAGTAGCGATCTCCATTACGGTAGTCTAGTTGAGCTTCTTTTCTCGTTAAGTATCTCGGCTGAGTTAATCCGGAAACTTTATTTGATCTCAAACATGAGGACAGTTGAATAAACCTCGTGTGGATCGTCGAGTGTATTTTGAAGTTTCATTGACTAGTCCTCGAGGAAGTCGTGAGACATCTGCAGATACAATAATGGGGATTTCCCCCGTATGTCTCCGCGCAGGCGTATGGTGACCTGTCGCTTTTCCCCTCCCCCCCCACCTCTCGCGCCCACCGTGCGAAATTGCACCATCTCCATGCAAATACTGAGAGATGAACTCGTACCCCGGGAGCCATCCTCCCCAGCCTTTGAAAAAGATGGAGCTGGTTGCGATGTTTGCGTTGTCACCCTCGTCACCCGCCTCAGAGACCCAGGGGGAGAAAAATGGATGGGAGGGTGAGGAAGGGAGAGAGGATTCCGCGACTGTGCCCTCGGCAATAAAGTCCCATTCATTCACTTCGGGTGACCTGGGGCAGACGGAGAAGAGGCGTGGGGCGGGGTTGTGGTGGTTACACTGCGGGCGGTGGGCGAATGGGATTTCGGCGAATAGCGTGTAGGAAAAATACATATGTGTATGCATGGTTATATATAGTCCTCTCCTTTCTTCCTCTGAAAATGATGTTTGTGCCACTGAAAATTTAATTCCTCGTAGAGTTCCTATCTTTTTGGTGTGCACTAAGATATTTATTGTGTGTTTGTCATGACAATGTCGTCTGAATTCTACACACAAATATATACCTGTATATACACATATTCGTGATCTGCTGGATTCCGCCTTCCCCACCTCTCGTGTTCGTCCTTCATGTGTGTTCCTATCCTTTTCCTTATATCTGTTTCTATATAGATGAGTAGTATTTGTTCGCTGTTTGGCGGGATTTCTTGTTTGAATATATATATATATATATATATATATATATATATATATATATATATATATATATATATATACATATACATATATATCGATAATGTAGAAGCATTTATGAGAGAAATATATAATATTCTGACTTCACAATAAACACAAAAATAAAATATGCAACACGTGACCTTCTTCAGGTCACAGTCTGAGACAGCATATGTGTGTGTGTGTGTGTGTGTATATATATCTATATATATAAAGGAGAGTGTTTGTTTGTATGTATGTAATTTGTTTACTTTTTTGCTGTCATAGAAACAGCATTTTTCCAACTATGCCAGCAGGATACTTTTGCAAGAACACTATTGTATTCAGAATTGCCGAGATATTATACGTGGAATACATCAAGGAAAGTCTTTTGTAGAAGAAAAATGGGCAACTTTGATCCTGAGAATAATATTTATTCATGTGACGCATTGGGCCGAGTCTACACAGTCCATCCTAACAACCCCGAATGTTATTTTTTAAGAATGCTTCTACATACCATTAGAGGACCTCGCTCATTTGCAGAATTAAGAACAGTAAACGGAGAAATATGTGAGACATTCAGAGAAGCTTGCCAGAATTTAGGGTTGCTAGAAGGAGATCAACACTGGGATGACTCATTGCGAGAGGCCAGTTTGATTTCTCTTCCAGGAAAAATCCGAATTTTGTTTGCCATCATAATAACCTCCTGTAATCCATCTAACCCAAAAACATTATGGGAAAAATATAAAGAATCAATGAGTGAGGATATACTGGCTAAAGTTCGAAGTGAAAATCCTACATTGGATATTACGTTTAACTCCGACATTTTTAATAAAACTTTGATTATTTTGGAGGAAAAGTGTACCACCATGGTTAACAAGACTTTAGTGGAACTCGGTCTTTTTGCACCTGTACAAGATCAACAGGGTGTATTTTATCCAGATTATATACGTGAAACTAGCTAAAATGTCTTAGACTTAGAAGCATACATCGCGGATAAAAAGCCACTTCTTAATGAAGATCAGAAATTCGCGTACGAAACAATAATGGATCAAGTAGATAAACAAGAAGGAGGTATCATTTTTCTTGATACTGCTGGTGGCACGGGAAAAACATTTTTAATTAATTTAGTTCTCGCTGAAATCAGGGTTCATGGAGAAATTGCTCCAGCCGTTGCATCTTCAGGTATTGCAGCGACATTAATGGAAGGAGGAAGAACAGCCCACTCTGCCCTTAAGTTGCCACTTAATATTTCCCGACAAGATAATCCCACATGTCATATAAATAAAACAAGCGGCCAGGCACAAGTTCTTATAGAATGTATGGGATAAGTGTACGATGGCTCATTAAAAATCTCTTGAGGCCCTCAACGCAACACTTCAAGATCTTAGAGGAAACTGCAGTTTAATGGGAGGAGCTCTGGTACTCCTGTGTGGAGACTTCCGTCAAACTCTGCCTGTCATTCCAAAATCGACTCCAGCCGATGAAATTTATGCCTGTTTAAAACATTCTGTTCTATGGAATCATGTCCAAGAAATTAGCCTTAAACAAAACATGCGAATCCTCTTAAGAGATGGGAATGCTCAAAATTTTGCAAATAAACTTTTGGAGATTGGAGAAGATAGATTAGTTATTGAAACATCTGGTATGATAAAATTGTCATCAGATTTATGTGTATCGGTGAAAACTGTCCGCGATATGATACAAGCAGTCTATCCTAACGTTAATCAAAATTATAAAAATTTAGAATGGTTGCGAGAAAGAGCCATTCTTGCTCCTAAGAACGATGATGTTAATGAAATTAACAAGGAGATACTAGCCATGCTGCCAGGAGACGTGATTGAATATAAATCGGTTGATACCGTAGTGGATGCTGACGAAGCCGTCAATTATCCAACGGAATTCCTAAATTCACTTGATCCAGCTGGATTGCCACAACATCGCCTTATACTTAAAGTAGGATCTCCAATCATTTTATTGCGAAATTTAGATCCACCAAAACTCTGCAATGGGACACGATTGTGTGTGACAAAATTAATGAAAAATATAATCCAGGCAGTCATTTTAACTGGAAAAGGAAAAGGTGAAATAATTTTTATTCCACGGATACCTCTAATCCCAACTGATCTTCCCTTCAACTTTAAAAGATTACAGTTTCCAGTCCGGGTAGCTTTTTTAATTACCATTAATAAATCACAGGGATAGTCTTTAAAGTTTTGTGGTGTTGATCTAAGATCGCCATGTTTTAGCCACGGGCAACTTTATGTTGCTAGCTCCAGAGTAGGTTCGCCTAAAAATTTATATATTCTTTCTCCTGGATATGAAACAAAAAATGTAGTTTATAAACAGAAGTTAAATAAAAAAGATTCTTAAATTTGTATGAAGTAGTGTATTATTGTACTTTATAATTTGTTGTTTTTATTTATGTAGTATATTTATATTATTGTTTCTCCCTAACCCGTGCAAAGCCGGGTATTCAGCTAGTATATATATATATATATATATATATATATATATATATATATATATCGATGATATAGAAACACTCACACGAGCAGTATAATATTTAGACGGCACAATAGAACAAAAATAAAATAGTAACACTTAAAAGGACCCTCACATTGTAGATTGTTTAAGCTTTCGGCCTTCTCCGAGGCCTTCTTCAATATATATATACAATATATGTATATATATATATATATATATATATATATATATATATACTCGTATCTACATACAAATGCAAAATCCCGCCATATGGCGAACGAATATTCATTCTTATGGAAACAGTTTTAAGGGAAAAGGGTATCGAACAAATCACAAGCATATACACGTACATTGGTATGCACATTTTAGGGTAAGGTAGGCAAGGCTGATCACTGACTGAATTTTTTCTTTACCTCTACTAACATAACACAACCACACGCATCCGAAACTACAATATATCCTTCTTTCGTATACATACTACCTCTCTTCATTTCGTCCAACATGCCTAACCTTTTTCCTACCTCTATCTCGCTTTCCTAATGTTCTCTTTCCCTCTACTGCATGCTTCAACATGTTGTCATCAATAAAAATGCTCCAACAGGTGAAGAATCTCTGCTCCTAAACCCACCTCCCCTACTCCACCCCTCAAATACGACTACACCGTCCCCATGCGGAAATCGGGAGACCATTACACCATTGTACTTCATCCAATCGCCAATAAAGTTTCTGCAATTGAAACACACTCGATAACAAAGGCCAGTTGCTGTACCCTTCTTCCGTTGATGAAACCGAACGCGAATTGTTCGCCGACCTACCTACTCATGGGTAGCAACTCCATTCAGAGAGTCATTCCTAAAAAAAAACGGTTTTATTTCTTTGAGTAACAACGCGAACAGCTGCCGGAAGGTTTTGAATTTTGAGGCTAGCAGAGCTGATAAATATTCCACGGAAAGTAATATTTGTGTTAATCCACTGCTGGAAAAACGTGTATACACTTTGTATTTCTGCGATTTCTGCCCGTGTACTGCGGACGAGAGTTGGCATTGCTCGTCTTAAAACGTCTCGTCTTAAAATAGCTTTATCGCTTTCGTCCAATTTGGGTCGGTTTTAAAATCGTAGTTTAAAATGAGTGTTGTATTGTTTTTTAGAAGTTTAACATTCAATACTGTGCCGTATGATAAAAGTTTTACTACAAGTCAATTTTTTTACAGTGCTAAATGTTGCCTAGAATCAACTACATTGCAGTAACGTTGTTATCAAGAGAGTAACTCACATGCACATCTACATTGCTATTTTACTTTGTAATTGATGATTACTCTGTATGACTCCTGTGAACGCGTTACTTTTTTCAGCAAAGAGGAAGACTGACCTCCCGTGTTTCATGTGAAGTAAGCAATGAACCCTTTTTCTCAGCCATTTTCTTGGGTAAAGCCAGTGTTTTCGTAGAAGACATTTCATAAACTAAGGTAATTCGTATTTACATTTCACAAACATAATTCATTTTCCCTTTTCACGTAATTTTCTGTGGTAATCTTCCGTTTGATGTCTTTTTTGGAACCTCAGAGACTGACCAACCACTGCATTTTTCAGCCTCGCTTGAACAAAACACAATTCAACATCCTACTCTACAGCAATTCCCTCTTCACCTCTGTGCACTTCCTTTCTCCCTTCATTTCGTCCAACATCCCAATACTATTCCTGAACTTTCCACGTTTTCCCAACATTCTTCTCTCTATTACAACCTTCAACATCACATTGCCGATCAATATGCTCTGCATCTATTTTTCCAAACCCAATTTTCAAAAGCCTCCAATCTACGCGAATCATCTGGCCTCAATGACCATTTTTCCGCACCATAAAAAAGCACGCATCATAGCAATGTTTTGACCAGGTTTTTCTAAACAACCTTACTCAACGTCCCTGTCATTAACTCCCATCTTCTTGTTAAAGCCTCTTTGCCTAGCGCAATTCTTTTCCTAACTTCCCTACTAATTTGACCATTTTTGTACCACTTCCGAGATACGTAAACTGTTCCACCTGCTCTAGTTTTTGCCCTTCTACTTTAGCGATAAGCTTAGCCTTTCCCTTTCTGGCAATTGGCAGAACCTTGTTTTTATTTACATTGATTCTAATCCCATATATCTCGCTCTGAATTACCAATTCACTCAGCAATGTTTGCAGCCCCTTGGCTGATTGACAAAATAATGCTTGATGCAAACCTAACTAATTTTCAAAATTCTCCGCCGACTTTAATCTCTATCTCCAGTTCTTTCCATGCCTTTCTGTAATTATTTCCTCCACATATGCATGGTATATATAATAACTAACCGGAAAAGTTTCGAAAAAATAAATTTAATCAGATATTGCTGCAATACCTCAAAATTCTTAAATTGCATCTATATAGCTTAGAAATACTTCTACCAGGGGCTTTCCCACGACTCGAAGGCTCCCTGGTAGACGGATTCCGGGAAGTCCTTTAAAGGTATGCGTGCAAGCTGCTTTGATAGCACTTAGGGTCCCATGCTGATGTCATTTGAGAGAGAATTTCAATTTTGGGAATAGGAAATAGTCTGCTGGTGCCAAGTTGGGACTGTAAGGGTTTTGGGGAGTCGTCGTGATACCATTGCAGGTCATCGCACGCAGACACCCGATTCAGCTCATGGTCGTCCATCCAAAGACCTTCGGGAAAAATTTAGTGCAGAACTTTTGCATCGCCAAATTTTCAGTGATAATGGTGGGCACTGTCATCTTACCACTGCCAATTCGATATCCGATCATGCGCATACGTAACAGACGGTCTGACTTCAGTGCTTCACGCCAGGAAAAAATGTTACCGATACTTTTTATAAAAAACCTTGCACAATGAAGGAGCAAGGGTGATAATGGGCAACCCTGCCTTACTCCTCCTCCTAATACCGCCCATCGAGACTCACTGTCCCCCACTCGCGCACCTTGTACTGGTTGCGGCTTAGTCTCCTCTCCCTCCAATCTATTTCGACCTTCTATTATAAATTCATTGATTCTATTCACTCAATCAAAATTCTTTTCAAAATCTACGAAACAGAAAAATACATCCTCATTTTGTTCTATGTTTCTCTTCGTCAGTGACCTCATTACTGCAAGACCAACGCGCGCGCCTCTTCCTGGACTCGACCTCTAATATACCTAGAATGTTTTTTTTTCAATCCATATGGTCTCCTAAATAGTTCGTTTCTTCGTTTACCCGGCGGCATTAGACCTCTTTATCCATTAATGAAACTTTTTATTAACACGTTTCCTGAACACTCGAAATTTATTCTTTTGCGGTGTAATTTATATACTATATATTTTTTGCGCGTATATTAAATTTCTATGCTGAATGATAAATCAGTTTTTCATTATTGATGACAGCCTTGTATGTGATGATTGTTTCATGCGATGCAATTGAAATGTGTTTCATTAACAATCAATATTGTGTAAATATATGTGAAATCCAAATATGCATTTTTATTTTATGCATTTTTTTTTCTTTCCAGGTAAGTTGCAGTTATTTCAATACCAAATGCTGACCAACGTACCATTGATATGCTTCATAAATTTATCGGATATTGTAAGTTCCATTTTTATTCCTTAGTCTTAATTGTAAGTTTTTAACTTTATCCGTTGCTGCATGAATAGAAGTCAGGGTACATAATCATCTTCCCGATTATTCCATATTTTAGTTTAACTCCTATTTTTTAAGTGATATAATTCCTGATTTTTAATATGCATAGCCCTATACGACGTGTGAAATTCACACATCATGGTGTGGGGGTCAGATCATTTCCCTCTGCCAGTCATAGTTTCCTAGGAAGATCTGGTACGCATTTCTTGGATGGAGCAGCAGGTTCCCAGAGAGGCTTACCCGAGAATCAAACTCGGGCACTCCGGTCAGTAGTCCAACGCTTTACCCCTGGACTACAGCGACTTACACACACACACACACACACACACACACACACATATATATATATATATTTATATATATAACACTTTTTGAAAGTCTCACGGACGTGAATAATAATGTATAACACTTAGCACTAGTGGACACAGATAAAAACACACAGAAACACACAAAAAAGAGACTCGCTATTTTTCGAATTTTCGGTGGTCGTGACCACCTTTATCAAGGAAGAGAGGGACAGATCTCTGAGTTCTGTCCCTCTCTTCCTTGATAAAGGTGGCCACGACCGCCGAAAATTCGAAAAATAGCGAGTCTCTTTTTTGTGTGTCCACTAGTGCTAAGTGTTATACATTATATATATATATATATATATATATATATATATATATATATATATATATATATATATATGTTGTGTGAAAGTCTCACGGATGTGAATAATGATGTATGTATATGAAGTTAGCACTAGCGAACAAAGACAAAAAACACAGAAACACAAAAAAATGAAAAGAAACTCGTTTTCGAATTTGCGGTGGTGCAAGCCACGCTCTTTAAACGAAAAATATCGCTGTAAATGGAGGTGCCGCAACCTCGTGGAGAGTTAAGTACCTTTGGTCATTTTGAGTGATCATCTCCGAGAGAATATGCAAAGTTAGTCCGTTAACCGTTATAATAAATTCAATTGCGAATGGCTGAATGCATTAGTGGATGTAATTACTTCGTGGAACTCCTTCATGAAGGGTAGGATGTAAAGTACATTGTTATTTTATACAAAATAAATTTACTTGCGACCGGTTTTGATGCAGAATATCATCACTTTAAAGAATTTTAAAAACTGAGTATACCATTTTGTGATGGTAATAGTCTGTGTCGAAGTGCTCGTATGTCTCAAATAAAATAAAGTATTGCGTGTAACAGCAAATATATTTTTTGCTACTCAAATACTTACTTCATAATTTTGACGTCTAGTTACTCGGACCTCTATGGAAAATTAAATGAAGCCTTACTTTCAGAAATTTAAATGCCTCAATTATTTCAGATGTGCTTCGTTATTCAAGCACGGCCGTTTACATCTTTGAGTTTTATTCGTCGGAAGAAAAAATGATATCCTAAAAAAGAATGTATGTTATTTTAGTGTGGTGTTTTGTGTGGAAAAGAATTCCTTTTATCTCACTCTCCCCATTATTTATAAGATTAATGAATAATTTATTAAAACTTTTCTAGAATTCTAAAATATTTACATAAAAAAATGTAGCTAATGGTTCTGAGCCGAAGGGCGGAAGAGTATATCTTTCAAATGTCAGAGGGTAACGTCTCGTTTTGACAAGCTGTAACGTTTGACCTTTGAAGAGAAAAGTAGGATTTCAAGCAATTGAAGAAGTTGAGGGAAGGCAGTAAGTTAAATAGAGGAAGTAAATGACATATTCCTTGGGAAGAAACGCTTCCTTACGGAGAAGAGCATCTGTCTTAATACTTGGAAACGAATCGTAAAATCCTTACGTATAAGGGTTTACTGTAGAACAGTCGTGAGACTTGAGTAATGACAGCAGCAAGGATGTGAGCGATTGAAATAAAATGGATGGTGAAGTGAGCTGCTAATGAAACGCTTTAAGAAGGGGGGCAGAAAGAAATAAATCTATACATGACTGGAAAAAAAATTAAAAATTAAAATAAGAAACTTTAAGGCCCATGAAAACCTAAACTTATGATAAAATTAAAAGAAATAATTGAGAGAAAGAACTTAAAGAAAATTACAAGGATGAGTGCAATTGATGGAACAATTCAACGTTAAGTGCTGTTACGTGATGAACTATTTTTGAATGCACTTATGGAGAGCAGATATCTTTTATGAATGTTCAGTGGTGGAAGTCATGCCTTTTAATACAATTTTTTACGCTATTCCTTGCCAATTGATATTCCTAAAAAGCTCCCTTTGTTCCATAAACTACAGAAGGAAATTGCACTGAAAGTAAAATGAGCGTTGCTAAATTACGTAGAACATAAAAAGTATATTGTCTATGTTATAATTTACATTTTTCAGCTTCCTTCATTAAATGAACTTTCCCTCTTTTCAGTCTAATGATGCGGGTGAGACTACTTCACCGCAATTAATATTATTATTCTACGAATGCATAAAATGTTGTTAATAGTCCAGATAAAACGTTTAGACATGCATATTGATTCTTAAATTACATAGATACATGTACATTAGTCAGCAAGGAAACTAACTTGCAATAATTTCATGGTTAATATGTGGCTAGTTCTCATTTTAGTACTATACCATTTCTATCAGCACAGAGGTCGTGGTGAGATATTTTAGGTAAAGTTCATCTATTACTTAACCCAACTATGTTTTAAATTCACACATTCAGGCAACAAGAGGGGGTAGTACCTTTCCTTGTTCCGCCTATGATTCCTCAGAAAGATATGGTGCCCTAAAAAGTCACACAACTGAAGTGGGCTGAGAGGACCTGGAATGGACTCCGGGCCCTCAGATCAGTAGGCCAGCACACTACCCGTAGACTGCCGCACATTATACTACCTCATTTTATCAACAATATTTAATATGTTACTTTTAACCACGCACGAAAGGAAACCTGTGCCAATACTCCATTCGATTTTCTAAGGACTTATTGAAGGACCAACGGATCGGTATAATGTGGAAGTGCAGATATAATTTAATCTTTAGAAATGGTAACCGATGATAATTATCGAAATACGATTAATTAGAGACCCACACTCATAAATTTTTAAACCTTGATAAT
>NW_027286069.1:24446489-24486489 GCF_022747635.1 Hetaerina americana
CGCTACAACTTGGCAAGAATTCCGGTGGTTAGGTGCGATTATACCGTCGTTCCGAGGGTCTCCCAACACCTATATACGTATATACCAATATATTCATCGCGTGGCGCAGATTCAGTCCGAGACGTTTACCTATTTCCGTTTACTGCGCTCGGACCCCTGGGGTACCGTAGTTCCGCTGGAGCAATGAGGTCGTTCGTTCTCAGCCTCAAAGAAATTTTTCTCCGGAGCTAATGTATTCTCACACGTAAGGTTCGGAGAAAGATGGGGAGAAGGAGTTTTTTTCATCCTGCTGAATTTTCCCGCGATTGTGGTGGATGTTGGATCGGAGGAGGGTAATTTATATTCCACGAAAATGGTCCAAAATGGAGCGAAGCATTTCGTCTTAGTTGAACCGGAAAATGCATTCTGTACGGGTTGGCATTGGGTATTGTTTTATTATCAACGTTTACACTGAATTTTTTAGCTGAGTTATTTCTGGCTGTATCCAGCAGAATAGTAATAAGATCATAGAAATAGTGGAGACATTAGGAGAGGAATTGCTCTGGCGAAAAGAAGAATTTGCAAAAGAAGTAGTGAATTGATGAATGGGTATAGATCTGAAGAGAATATTAGTGATGACTTTAAAGAGTGAGCGTACGAGTGGGAAAAGAAAATACTTTGTTCGTACACATACATACACACACACACACACACACACACACACACATATATATATATATATATATATATATATATATATATATATATATATATATAGTACAATACACAGTAACACACAATATAGAAACACAGAAAAAAGAAGAACACTCACACGTTATTTCTTGATATTTCGACGGAAACACTCCGTCTTCATCGGAAGATATAGAAGTAAATATATATATATATATATATATATATATATATATATATATATATATATATATATATATATATATACATATATATTTATATATTTATTTATATATGTGTGGAAGAACATGTGTAAAAAAATATATAGGGAGGAGGAGGAGACAAACTCAGTAGTTATATAAAATAGAAGGGTGTGCGAAGCGAGGAGTTTGCTGAGAGAAATCCGAAAAAGGCGGAGGAAATATTGCGAAGTGGCTGTACATGTGTGTTGATTATACAGTGAATCGAAGAGAGAACGTTGGGGAAAGGGGGGGTTAGAGGAAGGTTAAGAGTGGGATATTTTGACAGGATTAAGGTAGGAAGAAGTTAAAAAGAAATGAAAATGCTGGGTAAAGGAAGAGGAAGCTCTCATAATGTGTACAAGATAGCAATCGTTTGAAAACGTCTAAAACCTAACTAAAATAGGTAGTCTCTCTTTCTCGAATGAAATCAATAAATAGATTTATTGAGACATTCAAGAAACATAATTCTTAAGTATTGATTAAAATTTAAATGTCAGTTGGTGGAGGAAATGTAATTACAGTTAGTTTTTGGGTGTTGAAGGCCGTGATGTAGACTGGTGAACATAAGGAAGGCGAGGTGGATGCAGACAGGAGGTATTTTAGAAGGCAGAATGAAGGCAGGAAAAGTGGCGAGGTAGATGGCTTTTGAGAAGGCAGCATGAAGGCAGAAAAAAAGTGAAGAATGAATGAAGAAGGGGTTAATGTGGCACCAAAAAGGAGAAGGTGCTTTCAATGCATAAAATATAATAGGCTCTTAAATGAATGTCCGAAATCTACCTTTCAAATTCGTAGAATATGTTGAATGGAGGGTTCTAGTATTATCGATGACAGCATTTAGGAAAATGGAACGTAGGACTAGTTAGATGCAGAAGAAATCGGATGGAGGGGATTGTTTAAGATCCTGCATATGTGCTGAAATGTGCATTTCTTTAAACCAATCGCATTAAAATTTTGATCAAACGACGGTAAAAAATCATGAATACCACCGAGGAGTTATAGCTGTTGTTTTGATATTTGAAGAATTCATTCAAAAACTAAATAATGGGTTGTGTCGCTACTTTCTCAATTAAGTTAAACTTTTCATTCTTCTTAAATACGTAATTAGCACATAGTTTTTCTCTAAAGTAATTGGTTCATATGCTACCATTGGTGCAGTTAATATTCCATTCCTTATTGAATCAAGGGCTAGTTTTTTAATAGAGGATAGATGAGAAAGTCCATAGATTGAAGCTAAGCTTTCATCGTCAACTCGTTTCCATATCGGTAAACCATTGTCATGATAGTAGTATTGTTCGTTATAAGAGGATGCTACCGACAGCTGAGGTAATTTGTCATTAGAGGGGCATGGTAGGTAATTTGGTCGGTGCAAGATTTTCGGAGAATGGTGGAAGGGTAGAGAGAGAGACCCGGCGTCGGCATTGAGCCTTTTCTATTGAAGATAGGCACCTAAGGGTCACAGAGTTTAACGTCCCATCCGACGTACGGTGTATTTCACTTGTAGTACTCTTCACATAGCACCAAAAATTAGGGATCGGGGGGTACCACTGAACAACCATGCCACTTCGGAGACTCGAACCCACGCCCTCGTGTTGGGAAGCCAGTGCACTAGCCATCATACCATCCTGATGCCAACCATTGTTTTATATTCAACCGACGGATTAAATAACTTTCTTATAGTTGCCTCATTTTTTATTGAAAATTTTCAGCGTTTATTTTTCCCTGCCAATTTCAATTCACGTTCCTAAATACCCTCTTTGTCATGTAATGGATTGAGTACATTGAAACTGCTAATGTAATTATACCGTTACTCCGTGGTTGTCGGGGGTTTGCGCTGAAAACATTCACCTCAACATCTCTAGGTTAAGTAAAAACTACTCAGGGTCGCCCGCATACCTCTCCGTGTTGACAAGATTCGCGCCACTGGGTTGGCACACATATGGACACACATCCTCTCCTCCCGCTCGTTCGTACTTACCAAAGGTCAAATGTCGAGTGTCAAATTCAGATCCAGCGGCTTAAGAGAGGCTAACCGCCCGGGGCGCCGTCAGCACACGACAAGGGACAAGTCCGTACACCCTACAAGGGTTGCATTATGACGAATTGTTTTTTTTCAATTCCACTTGATGCTGGGGAGAAAATGAGATCTGCCAGAGGGTGCAATTGCGAGCGAGGGAGAGTCCTTTGTTCCTTGAGTGAAGGGGGTGAATGGAAGGAGTGATAGGGAGAGTGAGAGAGGGGGGGAGGACAATTGGTGGCTCGCATCGCTTTCCTTATGTGTAGAGGACCGAGTTGGACGATTGCTGAGGGCAAATGGTAATAACGCAGAGGGTATTTGACGCTGTGGAGGTGGCGTATGTGGCGATGTCGTGTGAATGAGGCCAGTAATATATTTCGAAGCAAAAGGACGCCGTTTCGAGGGAGAACTTCCAAAATTTCAAGTTTCCGCACCTCTCCAATCGACATTCTCTTTAAAGGAAAATAAATGGAAAACTGCATTTTCTTACATTTCTCCAGTAGAGTCCATGTGGAATCATATTTAGGACGGATATTATTTGCCGGAAGACGTCAGCTCTAGAAGTCCTTGAGATCATTCACGACAATTATAGGCTTTGTTTGTTGCCATCTGTTGGCAGTATTTTGATTCTAAGATTATTTTACTTCAACCCTTCATTCTTATCCATTCAGTGTTATAATTCCATCTCATCTCCTGATTTCATCTCTGTTTTACCGCCTTCTTGATTTGTCCCATTTTCCTTTGTCTTCTAATCTTCCTTGTGAGATCTATCATCCATCAATATTCCCTTCTAATATTATGTTTCCAACTAATTCATTGTTCCTCCATAGACGTCCATTACATCTAGTTCATATTTTCTGTTGAGTTATCCATATGGTTTCATTCCTCGTCTGTCCTTCTATGTATTTCCTCGTTTGTCAAATTATTTGTCAGTTTTTATCTTCAGTATTCTCCTCCAGCTTCTCGATTTAAAGGATATTATTCTTCACTCTCTCCGTTCTTCCCACTTTCCACGTTTCTGATATATTGAGTTCCGTTCTCAAAACGTGAGTGTTTTGACGGATTGCTTCCTTTTTTTTAAACCTCAGGTTATTTTAATGTATTATTAGTGGTCTCTCCTTCATGAAGACCTTCTTGGCTTGAGCTTTTCTTCGCTTGATATCGGTCGTATTTCTGCCACCCCAAGTTATATACAGCTGCTCAGGTGGATGAAGAATTCCACTGGTTCTAGTTTCACTCCTTGGATCGTGATATCTGCTTTCAGCTGCTCTCTTTCACTAAAATGTGTCTTTAGTTTCTTGTTTGGTATGTCATAACTGTAATTATTGACTTATACTGTTGGGAAATTTCGTTTAAACGGTCCAGAGAGCCGACGGCTGGGGAGGGAAGGAGGGAGGAAGGGATAGTATGTGTACCTGTATCCACTGACCGAGATGAATAATATTTCATCTAGTGTTGATGCTCAGGTCATCGGAATTCAAATATGCTGTGGAATTACAAATATTCCCTCTTCCTATCTTTCCATTCTATTCCTGGAATGTTTCCACTGAGTGAAGTCTTGAGTATATAGATCGTTCCAACAGTAAGAAGCATCACACACGATAGATAATTAGGGCTAACCTTGAGTCAAATAACTGTTGTTATTTTTAGTAGTAGTAGCAGAAGAATTTTCACCCTAAATCTCAAAAATACTCTACCTGGTTACGGTTATGTTTTTGATGGGCCCTCATACTACACACTGCAATGCTCGTTAATCCTAACTAACAGGAAACACAAAATATCCTTGGATCGTCCGTCTGCTATTACGTACAAACACTCTTTCTTAGCTCTCCGTGCTTTCTACCTCCATTAATTCCTTACAAAATCTTCTTTTCCTCCCTCTACCTTGCTTTTCCAACATTCTCCTATCTTTTATTAATGCCTTTAGCATCCCATTACCCCTCACAGTATCTTGTGCATCCACTTGTCCTACCTTCTCCGAATAATACAATACCTATAACGTAATAATTTGCTTCCCTTTTGGTCCATTTTATTTTTCCATTCTTCTCCATCGCCACATCTCGAATTCATATACTCCAACGCCTATCCTCTTGGCTCAAAGTCCAAGTTTATGAATCATTTAAAATTACACTCCACATTAAAATGTTCACTAGTATTTTCCTTCCGTTTTGACTTGGAGGTGTGTTTCTCAATTCCCATCACCTCATAAGCGCTCTTTATTTAACGAAATTATGTCCACACAACTCTGCCCACTCTTCTTGAAAACATTTCCCTAATAGGTGAACTGTTCAGCCTATTTTAGTTTATGCCCCGCAACATAAATATCTATACATTTAATTGAGAATCTCATTGCTTTCGTTTTATTATGATTAATTCACATTTCATACCCGAATCATTATTTAACGCATTGCAGTGAAATGATATGGTATGCAACACCAGTTACGCTAATGGTATATGATGTAACACCTGTTGGCCCACTATGGCGGACAGAATGGAAAGAGTAACTGTGAAATAATGATATATAATATTTTCATGATAAAGATATCAAGCTAACGTAGTCAGAGCAATAATAATATCTCAAATGGGCGAATAAATCCATATGGACCTACTGGACTCTTGACCGTTTAGAATGATAATTCTAAGGAATTTCTAATTCACATTAGCTTTCAAAAGAATTTTTCGGTTGCATTTGTGCGTATCTATTACTTAGCTACCCCACCTTCCCACATTAAAGGCGGCAACATCTTTTGAAGCTGGCATATCTCCTTCATACGTGAAAGGGAAATTCAAACAACCAGTCACCATTGTCATGCATAGGAGATATAGCATCCCATCGGTTTTAGAATCACTGTTTTAGCATCACATAACTTATAAGAAAATTTTTTTAAAACCCAAACTCAAAAGAGTTCAACATAATGTCCGAAATAAATTCTAAAGACGAGTTCGATACTTGAGATACGTCAAATCGAGAAAATTAGACCAAAATCTGGTTTAAAATTTTAAGATAATGATTGCGATAATGGTGGAGGGAGAAGGGAAGGTTTGGGCGAAGTGGGAGGAATCTAACTTGTAGGTGGGTGTTCGCGAAATCACCCCGCAGATTCTTTCCTTCTCGAACGTGCCTATAACGAGGTTGACTTCTAGTTATCTGTTAAATATTTGTGATTCATCAACAAAACCCCCTGCCACGCGTCCCTCATTCTACCACCCACAATTACACCACCCACCACATTTGGCTCCTTGCTGGGTAAATACGTAGATGTACAAGCATCTCTTTGAAAATCTAGGAGATCACTCGAAGCTTCTGTCGTTCTCCGCCAACATCGAAAGTCAATCCCTCCCATGGTAGTTACTCCACGTCTGAACACCACTCCTTTGTTCTTTCTCTCTATATGTATCTTACACCAATCCCATGGGGAGAGATGGACGGTTCCTCCACCCGTCCTTTCGAGTCATCCCGCTGTCTGTGAATCGGGTCACGAGGTCAGCAGATGCCCATTACCGACGTCGACACGTGCAACAACACACACAAACTCCCCTATCATTCCCCAGACCCCACCTCCGACCGCAAGGCACCGCGACGCCCACTGTCTCTCCCAGACTCCACAGACGCATGACCTCAACTCGCGTCATTGAGTGCAGGTCTCGTCTCCCGACGTCGACGACCTCGACGTTTCGATTTGAGGGTCGATAGGATGGGGTCATCCCCATTCTTCCTCCATTTCTCCCTGAGATTTCTCCTCTCGAGAATCATTCCCGTGCCCTTCTTAATTCCGTGGGAAATATGTACGTCGTCCTTTGCGGAAATGAATTAAATTATCCGGGGTTCGATAGCAGGGAATCAGCTGTCTCGCGGATTGCAAGAAGATTGATTGTCTCCACGCTTCTTTAAAATAATTTTTGGATTAAACCAGCGTTAAAGGTTGATTTTTGTATATAAATAGGGCATGAATTTCTCCTCCGGTTTTGTGAACAGCAGGAGGGACTAAAAGTTGCAACTAATGCCCGAGTTTGCTTCTGTGGTATTAAAATACTAATTACACTCCTAAATAGTATCTCCAAGGGTCGTATATACATATATATATATATGTATAACTTGTGCGAAAGTCTCGTAGATATGAATAATAATGTACACCAAGATAGCACTAGCCAACAAAAACTCAGAAGAACCCAAAATAGAATTTAACAGGTGTTCCTAATTTTCGTTGGTGATAGTAAACATATATATATATTAAACATACATATATATATATATATATATATATATATATATATATATATATATATATATATATAGAGAGAGAGAGAGAGAGAGAGAGAGAGAGAGAGAGCATCGGGCCGGAAAGGCAAAAGTTCCGTAGTTCAAGTCCCGGTCAAGGACATATTTTTGCACTTGTGATCTGCTTGATTCCGCCTTCCTCTTACCTCCCCTGTTTTTGTCCTTTTACGAGTATGTGTTCCAATTCATTTTCCTATGCCTGTATCCTTGTGACTATATATATATATATATATATATATATATATATATATATATAAAATATCTTCGAAATGGAACGCTCATCGGCGACACACAAATATATAAAAACACAGATGTAGATTTTTAGAATATAGAGACACAAAGAAAGGACACTCACAATTTGTTATTTTACGTTTCGACAGCACGGCTGTCGTCTTCAGAATCATATATATATATATATATATATATATATATATATATATATATATATATATATATATATATATATATATATATATATATATATATAATGATATAACTATGTATGTATACATATATATGTATACATACATGCATGATTGCTCTCTAACTCTTGGCATTTATGATACCCAGCCACTCAGGAAACAAACCGATTGACTTATGAAAAATGCTTGCAAAATGTATTTCAGAATTGGCCCAGCCGAAAAGAAATAATCAAAAGTTCGGTGAAATAAGATATCCTCAAATAATTTCGCACCATATTCATCAATGAAACTTTTTATTTCATTGGATATAAGGGGAAGTGGGCCATGTCGGTGCCGGGTTCGATTTCGGGATGCCTTTGATCACTTTCATCTCCGCGCAGGCTGTGTGATTTTTCGGATGCAAGAGCATCCTGGGAAACCACAGCCGGTAGAGGGATAAGAACTAGCTCTGCCCCCTATCGTCAAGCCAATCCTCGGATTAATATATGCAATTTTTAACATTCCTTAATATTTCACGTTAAATGTATATAATTAATGCCAGCTAATGTTTATTTCTATTCCATATTGCGCTCCACAGCACTTTTTCCCATACATTTCTTAAGATCGGTTTTCTTTCGGACAACCTAATATTTAATAGAAAATTTTAGCGTTTATGAAATATATATGAGACAAAAACCCAAAACTATCCGAATGAAATTAAAAGAAGTGAAAGGATCCTTCACGAAACCTTCCACACTCGCGTTCATTAGATCTCTTCGCCGTGGACCGCAATCTCATTTTGTTTGACAACGAAATGGGAAATTTTGAACAGTTTCCTAACAGGAGTCTTTCATCGGGTATCTTTAAATTATCTTCATGTTTATAATTCTTCCTGAAAGACTCACTTTATCAAAATCTAAGAAATGGTAAAAAATTCTTTATTATTTATGAGCGCCTTCTAAATTTATTTAAATGCTCTCGAAATAGAAAAATGAAACCCTCTTTAATTATGGTCAAAGTAGAATTTTCAGTCGGCTTCTTTTTCGATTCTACATTCTTTTGATTGCTTTTCAAATAGTTTTGAATGTAAAATTATAAATATTCATTTCAGCCGCTCACGTAGAGTGATTTATTTTTTACATCCGTCCGACAATGGGGACTATATAAATGATCACACATGTAGTGGGAATCCTTCTGTGACATTTTTAATCCATAGAGACATTGAAAAAAAAATTAAAATATATATATTTAAAAATGTTTATTTTATATATATATATTTATTTATATATATATATATATTATATATTACATATTTTACGAAAGTGTCACGGCTATCAATAATAATTTAAACGAAGGAGCGAGATGTCGTTTGCCCACAAAAATATAGAAAAACACATCACCCCTGGAAAAGGGCGCACGGATTCTGAAAATTTCGGTGGAAAGACCACCTTCCTCCGTGAAAGTAGGTTCCTTCTCCCCGCAGAGCGAGCTGGTCTTGCGACCGGGAATATCTGAATACTTGTGTCTTCCTTTACGTGTGTTTCAATATTTTCATTGGCCAACTTGCTTCTTCGTTTGAATTGTGCAAGTTCGTGTATGTAAAATCATGTTACAACGATATTAAAACTATTTTGTTATGCATTCAATTTTGTATGTTTATTTTTAAATGAATGTTGAAATTGATACACTTTTGATTATGAATTAATCACAGATTCGAGAGATGATTTTTTTTAAGTATCGAGTTTAATTAAAACATTTTTATCCACATTCCATTCTAGGGTATTTTCTCAAATCTACTATTTTTGACTTTTTTTAGTATGCATCATGTCGAACCAACTAAATTAGTCAAATGGAGAATTTATATCTTGATATATGAACATCTTGAAATGAGAAGTCACCATTAATCTCACACTGATTATTACAGACTTACGTTTGGTTGACTTCGGCGTAACAATTGAAGTGCAGCGCCCCATTCGCCATGAATCTATCTCTGTAAGTTTCCCTGGAGAGATTATATTCGTCCGGTAGGATTTTACGCTCTAGGCGTATTATTCATCCCAGTTCTAACAACCCCCACAATCTCTTCTTCCACTGCCTAGACATATAGCTTTGTTTATGACACCCCAATTGTCAACTCGCCCGGATTCATATCACCGACATATCTGCGACAAAAGAAGCGTCTCCCTCCCCAGAAGGCACGCACATTTCGGTACTGCGCCGTAATCTCCGTTCCCTTGTCTCTGAAAATGGTAGTTATTGTGAAATTGTGAATGATGTAGGAAGCCGTCATGCAGCGAGAAGTACCGGAGACCCTTACGAAAATGGAGCTATATCATTCAAAACGAGGGCATGAGAAGATATAAACCTCGAAACGTCATGACATAAAGCTAAGGAAATGATTTAACATTTCAGTTACACTTCGTTCGACCTTCTGCGACACAACAATCGTTAACAATGTACGTTTGCAAAGGGTTTCCTCTTAAGACTTCAGAATCAATTTATTCAACTCGGTCGCTAAGGAAAGATAAATGGATCTCATGTTAAGAATTGATAGTCATCCTTAGTTTTTCTATGTATCATTTTTTCCCTGCATCGACCTTTTTGGAGAAGTGTAAGACGAAATAATGTTAGGAAAACTAAAGGAAATTGTCGTGATTGAGGAGGTGATAGTAATCCTCAAGGACCTTCCGAAAACCTTCTTTTAAATAAGTAAAATATCTTGTACTAATTTTTTAACCCTTTACCGCGTCTTACGTTCTCGAGTCTTGCTTAAATATTCGGCACGTTTTACATTTGAAGCAGAATATAAAACCGTTTTATTACACCCGGTTTCAGCTCATTTTTTTGGCCGCACGCTAATATAATAATTATAATATTTTTCAACCCGAAGATTAGTTGATAAATACCCTGCTTTATTCCGTACACTCATCCATTTAGCAAACCTCTATCCTTCCTTATATCACGTTTATACCTACACCCTTTGAATCGTCTCAACTTCTTTGTACATTTACATTTTTTCGTAATTATTTCATTTAAACAAGTATTTAAAAATTTTTGTTTTCCTATCGTTTCGAATCTTAAGAATTCAATGCCGATTGATACGCACCCTTGGCTTCTCCTTAATTTCGATTAGTGTTTGTGAATTACTTCCTGATCTTTAACACATCTGTCCATTTTTTTCACGTCCCAACTTTCCTCTTCGATCTAAACAACACTGTCTGCAAAATGACTTCCCCTTGGCTTTCTACATCTACTCAATACCCCGCAAGCCGCCGCGAGGGCGTGTGGCGGGGGGTGTTAGGACACCACCCGTAATTTAGAAAAGAAAAAAAAACCGCATGCAAAAACCACAAAATCATACATCCACAAAAAAAACATGGCATACATTCATGCATGAGCACTTACACCCCACACACATGCAAACACTCAAACTACAAACTAACATACACATGCACCTGAAAGTATACCTAACATCTTTGCAATGTTTAATTTTGTTCCGACCTGTAAATTCAATGAGTTTAGTAATACTAAAGTGACTTTGGTTTCTTACTATTATGATTTCTGATTGTTTGGTGAAAGAATGAATATTTGTATCTGTCTGTCCTGGAATCTATCTCCCTTATTTTAGCTTTGTGGTCTGATCTACCTAAGTAGTGTGGGGCCATTATAATTCCTTCAGTGTCATAGTTAAACTCGCTTGTTCTGAACCTTTCTAAAAGTCTAAGCCTGGCTTGTTCGTTCCGCACTTAAAGTGGTTCCCAGCCTAAATCCCCTAAGAGACCTGTCACACTTGTGTTCTTACCAAAACAATTTTTAACGAATCTAGCGGATTTTCTCTGGACTTCATCTCTCTTTTTGTCAAATCTTACAGGCATTTCTATCACTTCCCTGTAGTTCTGAACCCTGTAGTGACGAATAATATAATATGATTGTTGAAAAATTAAGGTCTCCATGTTTTATAAATAAAAATAAATGTTTGATTTTTAATAAATAATGCATTATTTTACTCTTTCACTTAGTCATATTTTGTTGCTACGGGTGACGAAACTTGGGCGTTCATCTTCGTATCTGAGACCAAACAGCCTTCCCGCAAAAATCATGGCAATTGTGGTTTGGGATCAAAACGGAGTGACTCCATTGCTCTTGGGACAAACATAAACGAGGACAGGTGTTTTGAGAAGGTTTAGCAACTTCACACGGGCGTGTTAGAACCGGAGAAGGTGAATGCTGAGCAAGGGTGTCGTAAACCTTCTCCACGCCAATTCTCGCCCCTCAAAAGTTGCCCGTCAAACCGTCACCCACCTGCAACAGTTTGGATGGGACACATTCACCCACCAACCCACCCTATAGTGTTGTCTTGACACACAGTGACTACCACTTATTTATTCAGTTGAAAGAACAGTAGAAAGAGGCCGGGAGGCACTTCAGTGACGATGAATAGGTGAAATATGAGGTCCATGGCTTCCTTAACGACATGTCATGCCGAGCCGGCATGGCCGTACAAAAACTGACCCAGTACCTGCACAAATGCATCAACCGAAATGTTAGTTGTGTATAAATATAGATGAATGTTCAATGTTTATTAATATACGCACATATATTTTAAAGCCAATCTACCTGTGAAGATTTTTGGATGGACACAAGCAAACACACACACACACGTGCGTGAATATATAGTTCGAAGAGACTACTCCATTGCAGCGTCAAACGTAGAGAGAAAGCACGCACATATATAGGTACACATAGAATGAAAAAAACACTCACTTGTAGCAATATTTCGGTGGCCTTAATCATCTTTATAAGAATATATATTGGACATATAATATTTATCATTTATATAATGCATATATAATATATACTTACATCATTTTAATCATATGGCGTTATGGAGCCATCTCTTGGCCAAAGAATCATGGCACTTGGTTGCATAAAGCTCGCAGATCTTAGTGTAAATTATGCTTCCTGGATAGCTCAAGTGGCTAAGAGCATCCGCCCGGCAAGTGGAAAGATCCGGAGTTCCGATCTTTCCACTTGCCGAATCTCGGAAATATTTTTACACTCGTGATTTGCCTGATTTCGCCTTCCACACCTCTACTCTGTTCGTCCTTTACATGTGTTCCTATCCCTTTTCCTTAAATCTATTATCTATTTCTATGTGAATGAGTATTTGTTCACCGTTTGGCGGGATTTCGTGTTTGAATGTATATATATAGTAGTATTAGTATTTAGGGGAGGCGACCGACAGCTGAGGTCATTTGCGCACTAGGGGATGATGGACAGGAAAGGATGAAGGGTGGAGAGAAACCCGGCGTCGGCATTAGCCCACTCTTTACGAAAGGTGCCAAAGGGTCCGCAGTTTAACGTCCCATCCGACGGACGGCGTACTCACTCAAAGTGCCATCCACAAAGCACCTCAAGTAGGGATCGAGACACCTCTGAAAAATATTCAACACTGCCGGGATTTGAACCCGCCCCCTCTGGGTGGGAAGCCAGTACGTTAGCCCCCGCACCATCTCGACCCCTATGTATATATATATATATATATATATATATATAGCCAAATGAAAACCCGCCAAATGACGAACAAATATTCATTCTATATCCATGTGAATGAATATATGTAAATATATATATATATATATATATATATATATATATATATATATATATATATATATATATATATGGAAATCAGTGGGTGGATTACTGGGAAACGATGTTTGAGAGGAAAAGAATGAGTATATTTAGTGAAATAAAGGGAGGTAGTAATTATTAATGATTCAGGTATAAAGAATGAGAGTTATTATTGCATAACTTTGTAGTCTAAGGATATATATTTCGGGACGTATTATGCAGGACCTAGGACAGTAGTGTGGAGTGCCAGGGTTCACCAAAATCCTTCCCTAATCCGGTAGGCTACAACTTTAACAAAAAAATAGATGCGATAAAATCACCATCAATGCAACCCCGACATAAATTCATGTATCTCAGCCCGGGCGTCGCCTGTGTGGCGGAGAGAGATGATGGGTTTATTTTTTTCTCTTCGAGAAAGCACTGCCTTTACTAGATTTAGCGGAGAAGCAAAGTGGCGTTCAAATTGGCGCTCATCGGTAGGAGTGCCGGGAGTAATTCGTCAAGCTCTCACTCTATTCAATCGAGATAATGTCCCCTTGAGAGTTTCCATATCTCTTCCCATCAGTCCTATCTCTCTTCGAAACCCACCATCCCCCTTGTTCACACACCCACATATATACCCCCGGTCCATTTTAATCAACACTACACACTCCTACGCCACTCCCACCACCCCCACCCTCGCTCGCGTGTTATGAGCAAGAGCGGCGAGGAGAGACAACGTGCCGGAGGTGGAGAGTGGACAAACGACATGCTGTTTATCGTCCGACGCCGTTTCAGGGGTACGACGTCGGTTTATGGACGATGATGACTGGATGGAACGTTGAGGGAAGGGAGGGAAATGAATGACCGAAGCGTTTTATGAAGGGAACTAAACCAATCATATTTTTCGACTTGTCCTCTGAAAAAAAAACAATCCTCTCTCCGTTCACGATCGAATAAGACAAAAACTCGAATTTAATGGAGTTTTGAGTGGTCGACAGATAAATTATCGATATTTTTAGAACGAGAAAGCGGTAATAAACCCCTAAAAGAATGAGATTTACCGCTTTTACGGAATTCAATATGTTCAACTTGTGTTGAGCGATTATTTCTCTCAAGAATTTAATTAAAATCCTTATTATTTTTTTAATATGGTCATTAAAGAGCAGTCTAATGGTCAAGTTACATCTTTGATGGGTCCACTTCATTAACAGTGCCACATTACTGGCCCCCAACTAGCACGACACCAAATTAATGCTCTAAAATCTGCATTGCTGTAAAAAATTCTTCCACTTAACTTACTTCATTCCACCCTTTATTTCGGTACATATTTTGATCACTTAAGGTGATATATGCTGCTCTAAAATATGTACCATAGGGTCAGTATAGGTCATCTGCAGGAGGATAGCTCAGAGATGACAACTTAGTATCGATCTTTTGAGTTACATTATTATTAATAGCAGTGGTCTCTCGAATTCGGAATGGTTTTTGACTGAATCCTGATAATTTGCACTACTGTGCTCCTGGGTCTTGATTTACAGGACACAAAATATCCTAAAACATTGCAAATAACTTATTCTTTAGTCTTAATACTTTTTGCTTCCCTTTACTACGCCCAAATTGCCAATTATTTTCTTCCCTCTACCTTGTTTTCCCATAATTCCCCTCAAGTCAACTCTTTGAACAGTTTCATTGCCACTCAATATGTCCTTCTCCCACTTTTCCTGACTCTTTCGAATATCTTTCGATAATTATCTCTTCATCCTTTCTCAACTTTCGGAATTGGTCTCTCTCCTCTGCGACATCTTTAGTTAAAATCAGTGGCACTTGAACTTAATGGATTCGAAGAATCGCCGAAGGTCAACCTATAATATAATATTGGCATTAAAACTTGGCTCTGGTAAATCAAAATAAGGCTTAAGGATCGTCTCCTATTTATGACTTAAGGATTTGAAGGAGTATTACCCCCTTCTGCAATGAAATCCACCCCTCGTCAGCCATCTTACTTTAATTTACCCCCTGACATGTTAAGCACTTCGCAGTGAAAAGTTTTAAGTTGGATTAAACACGCAAAAATACCGGAACCGCCTTTTCTGTATTTAATGAGAAAGTTGCCTTTCAGATGGTTAATTATTCAGAAAAAATGCGTGTAACTTTGAGAAATATATTTTTAGGGGTAATTTTGAAAAGTTTATTCATCAAAGGTAAAAAAAATCTCATGGAGAGATTTTATTTTTCAGCCTTTTTTTTCTTCAAACTTGGTACTTCATGAACAGTGCATGCTGTTTGGGCATAATTGTTTGACCGTTCTCTTTTTCTCGTGTAATGAAAAATTCAGAACCTGAGTCAACTTTTTATGAAAATTTGTTTTTACTGCTTATCACATATTCCATTATTCCTCGTTATATTTTTCTTCTTCATTAAATATGTTCGCACAATCGGAAAGGGTCCCATCCAATCAATTGCGCACGTTTACGTCATCGGCAATCTTATAACATTACGGAACATTAAATTGCGAATATTTTTTGCCAAAGCTCGGCTACTATTGTAAAATGGTAAAGTTACTCGAACATTTATTTTCCACTTTGTTCTTACTTATTTCAATTGTTAATTCATGGGTAGGAAAAGGATAGGTACATGTTGGACGAAATGAAGGGAGTCAGAGAATTGCGGTAATCAAAGAAGGGTTTATTTTTAGTTTTGGGGGATCAGATTTTGTCTTGTTCGGCGAGGATCAGAAATTTGGGGGTGTGCATTCTATGCATCTATCCAAATACCTATCTTAAAACGTAAGTACACCAAGTTATAATAATTGTAAACTTCTTCATGGTAACCAAGGAGTTGGAAATCGATGACAGGGATGTTGAGTAGGAATGTTAAGAATACGCAAGGGAAAACTTGGGTTTGGACCATCATTCTCTGATTGAAATAAAATCAGAAACAAACCCTTCTTTAAATACCTTAATTCACTAATTCCCTTCATTTCGACCATCTTGTTACAGCGACCAAGTTTCCGGGCAGTACAGCTCGGAAACTTGGTCATTGGAACAAGATGATAGATTGGATATTTTTGAGAAATGTGGCTCTGTAGAAGGATAGAAATTGTAAAAAGGGCAGAAAGGAAAACGAGCAAGGAAGTGCTGGGTGTGGTGTGGGAGAAGGATTGTTGGGAAAATTCCAAAAGAGGCAAGAAAGATGGATACGGAGTAATTTTGATCAATAGTGGTGAATGTTAAAGAATACTTTGATATTACGGGGTGAAGACGTTAGGTGAGAGAGGAAGGGATAGGAGATGGATGTTGGACTAAAGCCTGATGAATTGAAGAGGGGTTTAATGTAGTCTGGAATGGCAGATATTCTCTTTTTAGGTGACGTTAAGAAATACGAGTGTGAAGCCTGTGACCAACCAAATCAAGCTTAAACGGTCAATATACCAAACAAAAAAAAAGTGCGAAATGAAAATTGAATCTGGATTTCGTGAAAGACTGTGTGAATTAAGCTTCGGTTAAAAGTATACGATTAATACAATAAATTAGTAATCGAGAAACTGGATAGAAAATTAGGGATTCATTGCGTACCCGGGATGTCAGTCTTCCTCTTTGAGTAAAAGAATGACGCAGTTGTCACAGGAGTACAGAGTAATACACAATGGCAAAGTAAAATAGCAATGCCGAAGTTTATGAACGTGTCTATGTTGATAACGGCTTTACCAGCACGGCTGTTTCTAGGCAAACTTTAGAATCGCATAAAGGTCGACTACGTGGTAAATTTTGGATTACACAGGATACGGTTTTGAATTTTAGACGCAATGTAAGCACCCTTCTGGAGTCATTTTTTTAGACTTACTCAAACGGAATGAAATCATATAAATGCAATTCTTTCCCAGAATTTTCAGACGAGCGTTGTCAATTTTCTTCCATAGTACACGGACATGTGTCGTAGAAATACAAGTGCCCACTGGTTTGTTCAGCGGCGAATAAACACAAATATTATTTTCCATGCAGTATTTATCAGCTCTGCTGGCTTCGGAGTCAAACCTTCCGGCAGTTTTTCGCGTTGCGTCGCAACGAAATAAAACCTTTTTTTTCGGAATGAAAATCTGAATGGTATTGTTACCCATGAATAGATCGTACGGCGAACAATTCGCGTTCGGTTTCATCAGCGGAAGAAGGGTATAGCGAGTGGCCTTTGTTATCCAGTGTGTTTTAATTTGGGAAACTCTATTCTAAACTGGAAGAAGCACAATGGTGTGACGAGGGGTCTCTCGATTTTCGCATGGGGACGGTGTTGTTGTGTTTAAAAGGTGGAGTATGGGATATGGGTATGAGAGAATTTTCACCTGTTGGATCCCCTTGTCTCTACGCGCTCGAATTCGTCGTTAAAACACTCCGCGAAGGTCGTTCTCCCACTCCGCACGGAAAGGCCTCGTGGAGGCACCACCAGTTCTCCCAATCATCCCCCGCCTGCGGGAACTACCGCGGCAACCACTGTACGCGGAGTGATTCATGTACGACTCGTCAAAATAGCTATTGCGGCCAATCGGAGCAAAATGAGACTCTTGTTCGTTTTTTAATCGGTTCCCTCCCACCAATTCCCCCCTGGGGAGAACATTCCCTCTCGCACTGACGCAGATTACTCGCACGCTATCCCTCTTATCATTTCGAGGCAGCTTTGGGGTATCCTTACCGATTGCTTTCAGGATTTTACATAAATTAATGTTTACTCTTTTCCCAGACTACGAACAACGAAAAATATCTTTGGATGACTTAAAACGTAGCATTTAAGCCTGAAAAGTTAGCAATTTCAAGCTTAAACGCGCTACTGTGTTGGCATGAATATGAATTTCATTCACAAACACACGCATTTGTGTATATGTATGTATGTATGTATATATATATATATAATATATGTATAATTTGTGTTGTTCTCTCATAGTAAGGTTCTCTGCTTATACGTTTCCTGCCTCCTTTGGAGCCCTCTCTCTTCCCCACCATGCATCGATCTCTTTCGTTTATTTTCCTATGAGAATATTGTAACTACTTATATATATATATATATATATATATATATATATATATATATATATATATATATATATATATATATATATATATATGTGTGTGTGTGTGTGTGTATGTGTGTGTGAGTGTGTGTGTGTAATCATATACATATATACACATAAATATATACGATTCCGCCTTCCTCACCTCTCCTTTTTGTCCTTTACATGTGTTCCTATCCCTTTTCCTTATATCCATTTCTACGTGAATATATATATATATATATATATATATATATATATATATATATAGATATATATATATCTCTATATAGATATATATATATATATAGAGAGAGAGAGAGAGAGAGAGCAGCGAGATATTGAAGACTGTGATAGAGGGGAAAATGTTGGGCAAACGAGGAAAGGGAAGAAACAGGATAGGGATGTTGGACGGGATGAAGGGAGGAAGAAAATACTCAGAGATGAAGAGGGACCTGATGTAGATGTTTTGCTAGGAGTCACAAAATATTTATTTAGGAACTGTGTCCATCCAAAAACGTACCTTAACCGGTAGATTACCTAATAATAATAATACATATAGAGTTCCTTCCTTTTCTTCCTTGAGATAGGTAGATTGACCACCAAAAATTCGAAAACGTGTGAGTTTCTTTTCTCATCATCATTTCACTAAGCTGAAATTATTGATGTATAGTATGCCACCAGTACTGTTGGTCCTATTAATAAAGCAGTTTTTCAAAGTGCCCGTTTCCCCTTAAGTAATTTTTTTTAAAGTCCCTCTCTAAATATTCCCTCACCAATGGAGGTGGTGGGTAGTTGTCCCCATTTCACGCCCGAATATACTAAAAGGACCAGAGCCACGTGAAGAGCGTACCTCTACTTATATCCGAGCGCGTTTGAAAGAGTGGACGCGATAAAATTAATAACCAACGTTGCCCACCCCGGGGAGAACACTGTGGACAGAACAAGAGTCACAGGACGCCCTTTACGCGGCTCCAGCGATGTTTTATTTCTCTAAAAGGCGTGAAATTTATCGGAGGCCTTTCAGTAGTCAATGTTTATGCCACGATTTTTTAATCAAACCCAATTTTTTAATGTTATCGCAGTTCAAACTCATAGGCATAAAGTTTGATAAAAATTATTATGCTTGTTGGCAGGCAACATCGCCCAATGATTTTCTTTCGTAATCTTTAACCACGTACAATTTGAATTTCCACATTTACAAGACATTTTATTCAGCTTTGCTCTCAACTCTACAATCTACAGCCATCTGCGCATGTAAAAACGGATAATAATATTAATGTTTTATTTAAAAAATGAAAAATAAATTATTTTTATGCCTATGGTGTGTAAGTAATAAATGATAATTCACAAAAATAGAAACTTTCTCTTTGTAAAAGATATCTCATAACTCGTATGTCATTGTAATTATTAAGTTGTAACAGCAGTACCGTACAAATATCATTCATGTAGTAATGAAATAATGTGCACCCATAGGGTTACCGTAAGTCGACCATAGTTTTTTTCTAAATTATTAAATTCTGATAATTTTTTCAATGTGATTTCAATTCAATTATAAGACGTAAACGTTTGTTATTTGCATCTTCTAAAGTGATTTAGACCTAAACGAGCATCATTAATTGATTATAATGCGAGTTCGAGAGTTTTAAATAATCGATATGTATTTGTATCGATTCAGTTGATTGACAGAATCAATGATTATCATCGATAGTGAGATTTTGAGTGCGTTCCTAAATTCACTTCCATATGTCGCTAGTACAATTAACGCTTGTACTTCCATAAATGGTACTTCTACATTTTCTTTTGTTTTTGCCTCTTTACTGCTGATAGTGGGGCAGCAGTTGTGGCTTTAGTTTTATAGTTAACAAATGTAACAGCTGTGACGTTATTATTACATAGCTGTAAAGGCAGTTTCCCACGATTGCAAACTTTGGGAGTGTAACTCACATCTCAAATGAGATCCGTTATTTTAAATTACGTACTATAAATACTATATATCTCTCTCGTGCAAAGGTCAACCCTAGAAGCTTTTCATTGAAACTTTGTATTTAAAGGTCGACCTTTACACGAGTACGTTCGGTGCTCATCTCTTCCATCCTGCCTCCGAAATCTGTCTCTCACCCCATTCTCCCATTTACCCACAGCTTCCAACATTCCTTCCAATATCTCCTCCATTCAATTTCGCTAAGTTTCCCGTCTCCTTCCTCGTACCTTCATTTATCTTCCTCTCCATTCAACATATCTTATGGAATCCTCCTCAAAGCACACATCTCGTGATCCTCCTATCTGTTTTCATTACCGTACCTCTGAAACCAAGATTTTCAGAGCTCTATTGCGTTATCTTCATTGTTAAATTATTCCGAGAGCGCGTCTTTCGCTAATTCAATTCTCCAGTCAATGCGATCATCGTTTCTCACACCTTCGATTTGATTAGAATATTTTATGTCGATCCGGGGTATTTTTCTGCCTATTCAATTTATTTTTCAAAAACCTGGCTTTCATTTAAGCATACCTGTATAAGATATTGAGAGCACAGGACCACAGATTTGCATAAAAACGGCATAAAAGATATTTAAAGCTTTTTTTTTAAGATAAGACTTATTTCTACAATTCAATTTTGTGCACAGTGGACGACCGATTTTGAAAAATATCGTAATATTGTAGATTGAACTTAACTTTCCGTGCTCTTTGAGGATCGCGTTTATTAATTATTTTAAATTGTATACTTACTTGCAAGTTTTCATACTGTTGTGTGTTGACCTGCTACGGCCTTACAGTTTCAATACAGGAATGAGAAGAGCTCCTTACTTAATAAGAAGTTAAAACCATTCGCGTTGTTTCACCGAAAATTGACAGTGAAAATGTTTATACTTTATTATTTCTTTTATTTTAATCCCAATTAAGACTGAGAGGTTAATTTTGGGTACGGAGAAGTTTCCTCTTTTAACAAGAATAATTTACCTTTAACTCTGTGTCAGACGAAAGACGTCGAAGACGTAATGCAAGTGCATTGAAATTTTCTCATCGAGTTACCGACTTCCCAATGCTGTTAGGTATTTCCTCTTATTTTGCGAAAATACTGCCACACCATATTTCCCAAATGACTTACCTCGTGGTGGCTGAAATATGTGTTAATTTCCATTCGTCAAAGACCAAATGCATGTACTGAACGAATATTGAATGCTTTTGATGCTGAACTAATTCTGAAAACCGGCAATAATCTCTAATTTAGTCTTCCGGCCATTGCCCATAGTAGTTTTCCTTGAGCACTGTTTATGATGTTTCTCAAATATGTGAATTAATTACCTCGCATCAATTACCACACTAGCCTCAAAAAATTAACGTAAGTCAACACTTTTCGAGATTCTCCTTTGTTGCCATCGTCGCACTTGTGTCCCCGTCACTTATTAATTACTTGGTTTAATAAGTGATAAGTTGGAAAATGCGATTATTTCAGTGATTCAGTTTTCCTAGTTAAGAATTTGTTTCCGACTTGATTTCTTTGTTCCATAACATATTTCATATTTCTGTTCTACAAGGTGTTTTATCCTACGCCTTTCCATATCGTGGGGCTGTGTATGAATGTATTTTACTAATGTATAAATCTGAGAAATAATTTTTATTGCTTCATTCTTTGGGGACACGTCACGCCAAGACGGTAAGGATTATTGAGGACTTCTTTTTTCATAAATAGGGTAAAAATAAACAAAGTAATATAGACTGGGTCCGATTCTGATATAATTTTCTACAATTTTTTGAGATCGAAAAATTTCGATTTATTGAAAAAAAATTGTTTTCACGCACAGATGGCAATTTATTTTGGTAATTACTTGGTCGATAATAAATTCGTTAGCAAGCGGAAAACTGTTGTTATCTGGTAGTTCATTGCTTAACTGTAGTTTATCTGTTGGTTCTATAGTTACCCTGAGTAATGCCTGAAACTATCGGTAGAGGATTGGAGAGACAGAGGAAACGAAGATAATTTATAAGATTCCTGAACGGTAGGTTTAAATATTTATTTTGGATAGAAATTAAGTCGAAAGTAAAAAAATTGAAATATTTGAGAGATGTTCTTAAGAGGGGTGGAAGAAGAGGGGTGGTAGAGTGGAGCACTGAATTTGAAAATATTTCACTCCCCAGTCCTAATAAATTCGGTCTTTTTTTTATTATTCCCGATTTACAAAAAATCCATAAAGCAAAGGCCATCACGATAAAAATCAAAGTTGAGGCGTATTTATTTGTCAAATGTTCGAGAGCTCTGCGAGAAACGGGGAGATGGCAGCACATCTCCTCTCAAAAGCGTTTCACCCCCCCTCAAAATTGAGCCGTGACCTGCTTGGAGTAGTAGTAGTAGTTTTTAGGGGAGGCGACCGACAGCTAAGGTCATTTGCGCCATAGGGGATGGACAGGAAAGGATGAAGGGTGGAGAGAAACCCGGCGTCGGCATTAGCCTACTCTTTACGAAAGGCGCCAAGGGGTCCGCAGCTTAACGTCCCATCCGACGGACGCCGTACTCACTCCAAGTGCCCTCCACAAAGCACCTCAAGTAGGGATCGAGATACCTCTGAAAAATATTCAACACCGCCGGGATTTGAACCCGCGCCCTCAGGGTGGGAAGCCAGTACGTTAGCCCCCGCACCATCTCGATCCCCGACCTGCTTGGATTGACGCTAGAGAGAGAGAGAGACTCACGCAGATATCTCCGACTTGGGTGTGCGATACGACGACGAACGAACGACTGAGCTCGCAGGCGGCAACGACGGGGCCGCACCCGCACTTTTGTCTCCTCATACCCGAAAGGCCGTGACGGGTTCATCCAACCGTGAAATTCGCTGATTAATTGGAGTTCGATGGTTTTCATCGCCCGCGCCGCGTCGCCCAAAAGGACTTGTTTGCACCAAAGTGTGCGAATGTGTGCCTATCAAAACGAAAGGACACGGGAAAGGAGAGGAATTCGGGTTACATGACTGAATGGAATGCATTATCCCCCATTCTCTAGAACGAGATGCTCCGAAGGTCTCCAAAGTTAGTGAGGACGAAGCTAATGTGCTTTTGAAGGCGTGCCGTGAGATGGAAGATTTTGAGGAAGATTTCCTTAATTTTGAAAGCTTCCCTCATCCTACCAGGATTATGAGAATTGACAATGGGTTGTATGGAAGAAATATTAGCTTGTGTGGATGTATGTGTGTTAAAATGCGCGTACGTATATATATATATATATATATATATATATATATATATATATATCTATATATATATATATATATATATATATATATATATATATATATATATATATACGGGGGATATGAATGCGACGGTAGGCGAAGGAAGAGATGGTGATGAGGTGGGCGACTACGGTTTAGGCACGAGGAATGACCGCGGGGAGAAAGCAGTTGAGTTCTGCAGGAGACAGGGGTTAGTCATCACCAACACTTGGTTTAGACACCACAAAAGACGCAGGTATACATGGAAAATGCCAGGTGACTCAGGAAGATATCAGCTAGATTATATCCTGGTTAGACACAGGTTTAGGAGTAGTGTGATAAATTCCCACAGCTTTCCGGGATCGGATGCGGACTCAGACCACAATTTAGTTGTTATGAAATGTAGCGTACGCTTCAAAAAGATAAGGCAGGGGCGGCGAGTTAGAAAATGGAACGTAGAAGCATTAAATGGGTTGAAAAGGAAGGAATACAAACAGGCGGTAGAGAAAATAATGGAGGATGGTAAAGGGCTTATTACTATCGAAGAAAAATGGGAAATGATCAAAAAAGGGTTGTCTAAAGCCGCAAAAGACACTATTGGAACCGTTAACGCTAAAAGGACTAGGAAACCATGGATCACGGATGAGATGATTACAAAGATGGATGAGCGGCGAAAATGGAAGAATATAAATACAGAATTAGGCAAAATGAAGTACAAAGAATTGAACAATAAATTGAGGCGGGCAACAAATAAGGCAAAAAACGCATGGTGGAAGACGCAGTGCGAGGATATGGAAAGTCTCCAGAGGAAGGGCGAAATCGGTGCGCTGTACAGCAAAGTAAAATCATTATCGGGAAGTAAGAAAGGAAGAGCTATGCTAATAGTTAGAGATAAGGCGGGTAAGGTAATAGTTGACGCAGGAAAGATCCAAGAGAGATGGAAGGAGTATATAGAAGAACTGTATAGTAAAGAACTCAGACCAACAAAGTTAGACATTGAAAAAGAAAATGACGTAGAGGAAGACAGCTTAGGTCCAGGCATACTAGACAATGAGATAGAAAGGGCATTAAGGGAGATGAAACTAAATAAGGCCGAGGGGGTAGATAACATTCCCGTGGAACTTTTAAAATGTTTAGGAAAATGTGGGAGGAAGAGGCTATATGGGCTGATCCGTAGCATTTATGAGGAGGGAATCTGGCCGGAAGACTTTGTGAGAGCAGTTTTAGTTCCGATTCCGAAAAGGTAAAGGCCACGTCATGTGAGGACTATAGGACAATTAGTTTGATATCCCACGCAGCTAAGGTTGTTCTCAGGATCATAAACAAACGGATAGAGAGTAGGGCAAATGATTACTTAGGGGATGATCAGTTTGGGTTTAGGAAGGGGAGAGGTACGCGTGATGCCATTGCAGTAATGAGATTATTAATCGAGAGGAATATAGAACACAACCAGGAGGTATTTGCCTGTTTCGTAGATTTCGAAAAAGCGTTTGATAGAGTGAATTGGGAAAAACTAATGAGTATATTGCAGAAAATAGGAATAGATTGGAGGGAAAGGAGGCTAATCCGCAACCTGTACATGTCTCAAACTGCTCAGGTGAGGGTGGGAAACGGGGAGTCAGGATGGGCAGTGTTAGGAAGGGGTGTAAGGCAGGGTTGCCCATTATCACCGTTGCTGTTCAACCTGTATGCAGAGGAAATGATCAAAGAGGCATGGGAAGAACTAGAGGTAGGAATGAAAGTGGGCGGGGAATTCGTAAAATCAGTTAGGTTTGCTGATGACCAAGCTTTAGTTTGTCAGTCAGCCAAGGGGCTGCAAGCATTGCTGAGTGAATTGGAAATTCAGTGCGACAGGTATGGGATGAGAATCAACATTAATAAAACAAAGGTTATGCGATTTTCTAGAAAGAAAAAGGCCAAGCTTAACATTAAAATAGGAGGGCAAAAACTAGAGCAGGTAGAACAGTTTACGTATCTCGGTAGTGTTTTGGACCAACACGGTCAACGTAGTAGGGACGTAAGGAGAAGAATTGCGCTAGGCAAAGAGGCTTTCACGAGGAGGAGGGAGTTGATGACGGGGACTTTGAGTAAGGATGTTAAGAAAAGACTCGTAAAAACTTTGATATGGAGCGTAGCTATGTACGGCGCGGAAACGTGGTCATTGAAGCAGGAGGATAGACGTAGACTGGAGGCTTTTGAAATGTGGGTGTGGAGAAGAATGGAGAAGATGAAATGGACAGAGAAGAAAACAAATGAGGAAGTACTTGGTATGGTGGGCGAAGAGAGGGGTTTGTTGGGAGCAATCCTATGGAGGCAGGAAAAGTGGATGAAGGGGGTGTTGACCGGCAGTGGGATGTTGAAGACTGTGATAGAGGGTAGAATGTTGGGCAAAAGAGGAAAGGGAAGGAACAGGATAGGGATGTTGGACGGGATGAAGGGAGGAAGAAAGTACTCAGAGATGAAGAGGGACCTGATGTAGAGTAGAATTTAGGGTTGTGTTTTGTTAGTAGTCACAAAATATTTGTTTGGTAGTTGTGTCCATCGAAAAACCTACCTTAACCGGTAGATTACCTTAAAAAAAAAATATATATATATATATATATATATATATATATATATATACATACACGAGGGTCATCCGGAAAGTAGTACCCGTTCGTGAAATAAAGACACAAAAGTAAATATTAACAAACATAAAAAAATTTATTTGAAAGAGGATACTTTAAACTACTTCTCAACATAATCTCCAAGCAAATTAAGGCATTTGTCATAACGTGTGACAAGTTTCTGTATTCCTGCTGCATAGTCCTTCGCCGCCAGGTCATTGAGATACGCGAGGGACCCATCTTGCACAAATTTTTGCATAATGCAGATGGTGTTTAACAATTTCATGAACAATTGTTCGAGAAACATTGGGAAAATGCTCACAGATGTCATCAATTGTGACGCGCCGATCGTTCCTCACGAATTCGTCAACTGAGCTCACCAGTTGGTCTGTAATGACAGACGGTCTCTCCGAACGCTCATCGTCGTGTGTGTTCCCCCTCCCCATGTTGAAGTTGCGACACCACCGCCGAACAGACGACTCGTCCATTACATTGTCTCCATACACCTCCTTTAATTGGCGATGAATATCACATGGGCGAACGTTTCTTGCATTGAGGAATTTAATCACTGCCCTCACTTCACAACTGGCGGCGTTCTCAATTTTTTTAAACATTGTAAACAATCACAGAAACAACACAGGCAATGCTAGCGTCACGCAACTTGGCTCAGAGAAGGCAGACAAGCCACTGAAGCTATCTGACCTCGTCCAGCGGCTACTCGCGTCGTCAGCACTTCATGCGGCACGAACGGGTACTACTTTCCGGATGACCCTCGTATTTTAACTCGAGAATGGCCGTATCCGCAAATCCTTCGCTTTTTTCTTAGCGTGAATATTATTTTTTCGCGAATTTCCTGCTCATATATTCCGACATGTCACATATGTCAGTTTTCAAAGAACACTTTTGCCCAAAAAAAAATACTTCAATTTTTTTAAAAGTGCCACCACTTTCGTCATATTGTGAGGGAAGGGACTGTATGAATTTTCTACAGTAATCCCGGATTGTAACCTAGCAACTGAACAAGTTAACAACGATTTATTAATCAATAAAACATATCTTTTCGTCCGTTTTGTGTACTATATGTCATTCATTTTGAGCTATTTCCGCCGCGGTGAATTTTAATGCTGTTAAATCATACGCACATATCAATTTGTTCCGATGCTATCTTTTTGTTATTCGTTTGGCTTCGTGAATATCAAATTCGTGATCTTTGTGGATTTATCAATCAATTATTTTTATGTAAAATTTACGGTAGTTAGTTTTAAAATGGGTAATAATCATTATTTGTTGCATAAGTTTTGATTCGGTGTGCATACCATCATGAAAAGCTGGAAGGGATTCTGAGGCTAATATTTTGTATGACTAATAATTGATAAAAAAACGTATGCTTGTGCTGGAAATTATGATTCTCTTTTTTCCATGCCATAAATATATTCATATTTGGAAAAGTAAGGAAAATATTATTTTTCATTCTGAGAACTTTTCTATATAAAATAACAGAAGGCTCTTGCACTAAGCAAACCCAATTACTATTTTTTTTCTAAGGCGCGTTGGTTATATGAATTACTTATTAAAACTATTGAAATAATCCTTACTTCTATGCGAGATGAACAACGATTTTCTTCATCAATTACCGAACAATACTGAAGATTCAAGCCTTCCGGTATTTACTCCGCGTTGGCCCATATTTCTGGGACAACTGTTTCCCCGGCGTTACTTTCGGCGTCTTCTGGTCAGAAGTGATTGATGCTGGTTTTGTCAGTCCCTTATACATCTGCTCAGGTGCTTTCTGATTGGCCATTTAATCGACCGTCTTCTCGGGTGACCTCTGATTAGCCAGTTTTTTTAACGGTCTGCTTGGGTACTCTCCGATTGGAGTAGCGGAGGTAGTAGTGGAGGCATGTTCCCAGGCGCTGGAAAGTGTGTAACTGTCTTCTCTATTGAATTAGCTGGATTGTAGCTTCGGTGGCATCTTGTGTACTTCTATGTCTTCCCGAATGAGTCGCGGGAAATAACGGTTTTCTTTTGCGACGAGTCACGCGTTTTCGAAGTCAATGTTGAGGGTTGGTCAGGTCCAGAAGCCCCGCCAGTTGGTGGACAAATATTCGTTCACATTGATGTAGATACAAGGAAAATGGAAAGGAACAAGTATAAAAGACAAGCGCGGGAGGGGTGAGGAAGGCGAAATCGAGCAGAGCACAAGTGCAAAAATATTTAATTGACCGGGACTTGAACCACAGATCTTTCGACTTGCCGGGACGATACTCAATATATGTATACATAATATAAAGATATATATATATATATATATATATATATATATATATATATATATATATATATATAGGTATATATATATATATATATTTATTTATTTATATTTGTACCTTTTCTTGTGTAATTCTTTTAAAAAGGAGAAATAATTAGATATTCATTTGTTGTACTCATATCTTACGAATTTTGTTTTTCTTATCGTATTCATAATATTTTCTCCGAGTATTCTCTGGCATGTAAAGAGTAAAATGTTCGATTTCAAGGAAATAAAATGTCAATCAAGTTAATGTCCTACGTTAATTAAATTTAGTTCATTAATTCGTGAATTAAGTAAGATAAAATAAAATCTATTCATCCGATATCATGACTAATAAACTATGCCATTGTCACTGATAGAACCAAAAAACGTCCTATAACGACAGCAGTATCATACAAAAATTGAAGTGAATCTCACCCAAAATTCCTCACTTTAAAAGTTAAGTACTTACGTTTTCATTTCATTAAGGTACAGGAATGATAGTTTGTTATTTCGTTGTCATTATGCGTAAATAATTTAGTTACTATGATAATCACGAAACCTTCCGGAACTTTCTTCTTCGTGTGGTCTATACATTTTCAGATAAAACGAACATGGGCCTTACATATTAATTTAATTTTTAAATGAATGATACTTACATTTTGATTCAACGAGGACAACTCAAAATGCGTGCATTAAATCATGATGTGGTTTGCAGTATAAGCAAAATTCTTTACTCATAAGTGGTACTCTTGATGTAACGCTGTTGATTTGAAACACGTGTTTGTATTGTTGCCTTGTTTATAGAAACTGGAGTTGTTTATAGAAACGCGTGCGTATTATTTTAATTGTTCATGGAAACAAACAGAAATCTAACTGGCGCTGTCTTCGTTGATTGACGTGCTTGCGAAGGAATTCTATAAAGGATTCCACGAGAAGAAATGCCTTTCGCTTTCCTCGCTGAACGAAATCTGATAGAAGGTGATCACGAACTTTTACGTAGACATTTTACGGAGGTAATGTGGAGTTCAAAAATCAATATGATTTCGACACATTTCTACGAAGTAAGTTATTCAGTGGAACGTTTATATAAATAAAAGGACATTTAGAGCTATTTTATTTGGTTATAATGTTTCCGTTTAATATTTGTGTTAGTGTAAAGTACTTATTCAGGTAGAATATTATTTATTTTTCTTTCACCAAAGATATTATGTACTACCATAGTTCGCACGCGACATTGATATCGTATGAGCAATATGAAGGGTATGTTATGTGAAAAAAACGCAACGCTGGCAGTCAGATGAAGTTGAAGGTGATGGTTGCATTTGAAGAGGAAGGATGCTTTTAAGTCCTCGGGAATCCCGCCATCTGCCACTTTTCGGCACTTTAATTTCTTTTTCCCCCCGGAGACATTTCCCCAATTGCCTTTTTTGCGAGTTCTTTCGTGTCATTTTTTTATTTTGTCTTTCCCGTCCTCCCGTCCAAAAGGGGACACCAGGTCCCCCCCAATTCCCCATCTCGCCCCTCAACACTGTCTCATAACCATCCGGGGCTTTGGAGAAGTGGCGGGATGAGTTGTCTGAGACAATCGTGTCTTACGTGTGTGTGTGTGTGTGTGTACGTGTTAGTGAGTGCGTGTAGCAGGACGGCTAATCCTGAAAGCTTACTACGAACGAAATGAGAGATGGTCCCATCTCACGAGGAGAGGAAGGAATCGCCGATATTCAGGACACTGCCACCTCACGATCTGTGCCCTGTTGCTTGGCCAATTGTACCCCTCGTAAGTGGAGCTATCAACAGTTCCAGGAAAAATGAACCAAAAGTTCGAAAACCGTCGAGTATTTCATCGCACTATTAGAGTTCGTTTGGTCACTAAGAGAAAGGAACACAGAGGGAATGAGGAAGGCGCTTTGTATGTTTTTTGTACTTCTTGAGACGACGTTCGATAGGATGAATTGGGTAAGGTGTATTGGAGACAATAGTTGTAGATTAAAGGTATAGATGACTTATCCGCAATCTGTTCATGTCTAAACAAAGTTAAATGCTAAAGTACTTCAAGAAGTACTAACGAAACAAGTGAAATAGGTAACGTATTTTGAAAGTGTTTTTGACCAAAATTGTCAAATTGTAAGGGACATTAGAATAAGAACTGCGTCAGGCAAATAAGTTTTCACAAGAAGACGGAAATTGTTGACAGGGACTTTGAGTAAGGGCGTTAAGAAAAAAGCTAGCAAAAAATTATTATATGAAGCGTGGTTATCTGACATTCCGGAAACTTAATGTTGAAGCAAGTTGATGGGCATAGATTGGATGATTTAGAAAGATGTGGGTGTGTGAGGACTGATGGAGATGATGAATTGGACCGAAATAAAACCGAAAGAGGAAGTGCTAGGCATGTTGAGAGGGGAAGAGAGGGAATTTTCGGGAGATATTCAAAGGAGGCAAGGAAAGATGTATCAGTAGCGTTGACGACTGTGATATATAGTGGAGGACATTAATCTAATGGGAAAGGAATAGGATAGGTTAATGTTATACGGAATGAAGGGGGCACGCGGATATGAAGAACTTTTTAATGCAGTGTCGGATGTCAGGCTGTGATTTGTTAAGAGAAGCATTGAAACTTGTTCTTTAGTCTTGTGTCCATCCAAAACTACATCAAATTGTACACCAAAAATAATAATGGGAATAAAAATAACTAATAATTCTTACAATGGTGAGTAGTTGTGTACTGTTGTAATCCTATGCAATGTATAAAATTTTTTTTAGTTTTTAAATAAAATGACGATAGCACAAATTCGATTTCATCATATGTACTGAATGATAAATTTATCATATTTTTTTAGACGCACTCAAATAGTTTAGTCTCCCTTGTTTCTATTATACTGTTGTCATGAGAAGGCAGGTTTATATAGAAAAACGCACTTCCCGATATTCATAGGTGATTGAGAAGTCGTTTCTTGGTCTTGCATATGCGAAAAATGTATTCTATCATCAATTACCTAACAATGCAACAATTTCAGAGTGTAAAAATCATTCGCCTTGACTGGGATTCAAAAACTGGGTGTAAAAAACTGGGTGTAAAAATCATTCGCCTTGACTAGTTGCTTTAAAAAAGCCCCAAACTTTCAGAGTTTTACAGGGTTCGTCCGGAAAATAAGTGTACTGAGCTCAGGAAAAAAAATTTATTACACTTTTACATGTCTTAAGCTAATATTCCTCAAAATAGGACCCTTGTGAGTCGATACACTTGTTCCAGCGGCGTTCCCATTCCTGGAACGCTCCCGCGAAGGCATCATCGGGAACCTCTCGAAGACACGTCGTCACGGCCTCTTTGACGGCGTCCAAAGTCCCGTATCGCGTTCCTTTCAAACTCCTCTTTATCTTCGGGAACAGAACAGTTCTCTTAAAAAATGTGGATCATTTTTGCAGTGATCCGCAAGTTGTGTCGCGATTTCCAAACGATTGAGTCTTTGATCATCACTGAGCACTTTCGGCACCAACTTTGCACAAATTTTTCGCATCTGTAATTGCTCCCTAATAATCTCGTGCACTATTTTTTTTGGCACATTACACTGCTCTGCTATCATCCGAACACTAAGACGACGATCCGAGTTCAGTACATCGCGAACTTTTCGCACATTTTCGTCGGTGAGTGTCGTTGATGGGCGTCCAGGCCGTGGTTCGTCGTCGACCTCTTCTCTGCCCTCCACGAACATCTTGTGCCACCGAAAGATCATGTTTCTGGACATTACTGACTTCCAGTAAGCCTGGTTAATCATACCGACAGTTTCGGTAGACGATTTCCCAAGCTTTACCGCCAATTTGATGGAATAACGCTGCTCCAAAAACTTCGGCATCGCGTTCCGTGACGTGGGTCGAGCGTGGAGGTTCGCGTTAACAGAGCTCCTCACTACACCACAGCTCAGAGCCGACTGCCTTTTTCAGCGTCGCTTGCCAACATACCCCCCTCCAATCGCAGTCCGTCAGAGCGGTGCTGGGCGCGCCTGGAGCGGCGGGAAAAAATCAGTACACTTATTTTCCGGACGAACCCTGTATAAGACGCCTTGGTAGCTTAAGTGGCTAAAGCACTCGACCGGATATTGAAGGATCTGGGTTCGAATCCCAGTCAAGGCGAATGATTTTTACACTCTGAAATTGTTGCATTGAAATGCATATTAGTGGATGACTCCGTTAAAAGTTACTGTTGCGGCATCTCTCGCAGTTTCTTTGGAATTTGTCACTTACCTAACATTAAATTACATTGTAATACCTTACTAATATGACTGAAGCGTAAGCAGGAGTAGGTTTATTGTCATTACTGCGTATAAAATCATTTAATGAAGGTTCAACTCTCTTATGTTCTTACTAATTAGAAATTTTTGACCACGTGTTTATCCAAATAACATTTATTAATTTTAACAGATTTAGTATGTACTTACGGTAGCATGTTATAGTATTTTGATTTAAAAGCATTTCATTCAATCATTGAAACTCTGTTGAGGCTATTACATATAACCTGCGACGTTAGGATGAAAATTGCATGTGTAGAGCCACTACTGGTACGTATAATTTGAAACTTCGGATGCGTGACAGGGATTTCAATTTGCAATCGGGTTCCCTGAGAACTGTTTTTGGTACATATAAATCATCCTCCTCATGTGATCACGAATTGTGATAAGGGTAGGAAGAGTATTTAGGTTCGGCACGTGTTCAAAGTGCTTCGAAGTGCTTTAGGTCGTTCCAATTCACGTTCCAAATTATTTTGAAGCTTAAGGTTAAGTAAGCCCCGGAGTGAACATAAAATTCCTTTTTGGGGAGCGTCAAAAGGCTTTTAACTCTTGTGGAGTGTTTTGGAGTGGATGCGATATCTCCTTCGATAAATTCGAAAATCGGCGTCTCTTTTGATGAATGACATACCTGTTTTAATATTTGTGAATAATTACAAATTGCAAGTGGAACCTCACTGCTTTGCAGTTTTAACTCAAAAAAGGCTGATCGAAAATTATAGCGGTTAGTTAGGTCAGCTCAGGTGATAACGGGCAACCCTGTATTACTCCTCTTCCTATCACTGCCACTCTCACTTGAACAATTTGAGACAAGTGCAATTTGCGGATTATTCTCCTATCGCTCCAATCTACTCCTATTTCCTGCAATACATTCATTAATTCTTCCCTATTTACTCTTTCGACCGCCTTCTTGAAATCTTCGAAACAAACAAATAAATCACGGTTTATTCTATAAGCCCCTCTATATTAAATACCTTATAAGTATACATAAAATTTATGCCAAAAAAATATAACCGATGAAGTCTTCCCTTTTATATAAACTTATTTTTGTAAATAATAGCAACAGTTTTTATTAAATCAACAACTCCTTAGCAACCTGTATCTCTGTATCAGTTAAACTCTCGCTCTGCGCCGAAATCCATCCCGAAGGAAAGTCGCGTTTAAAGCTCTCAAAAGCGAGCGGATGGAACGAGCGGGAAATGGAGGATGTAAAACGCACCGAATCTTTTCAATGTCCGTGCGAAAGTTTTACAATACACAATTTTTTTTAATAGTTCAACCAATAAAAATGACCGAGCTTTCAAATCACAATTGAGTGCATGTGTTTGTAAACTGTCATTCCTCTACGTATAATATTGTTATTCCCTTGGAAACGGGAAATGAAAATATTTACAAATGAAAGGAAACATTTAAAATGTAGGATATTAATATTTAATAAATTAACGCTCTTTTTATATTTGATATGTGCACGTATTTCTCTCATTTCATTCTCTACTTACATAATGCGACGGACTAATTGCTCTCGCTTGGTGCCCAAAAATAAACTCACCGTGGCACCTACATTTCCAAGGTCTTTGGTCGCCTTTTTTCATAAAGAGTGTGAAGGGGTGCCATTTTGTTTTTCATATAACCTCACCTCACTCGCCTTCATTCCGTATCAATATTTGTATGAAGCTGGTTGATAAAATGTCAACTTCGTCTAATTCCTTAAATAAGGCTTCATCAAATCGATCAAAAATCTCTTCTGCCATGTTTAAAACGTGATCTTATGAGACTACCTGTTTTTAAATGCAGGTTAATTAAATTTCCCTGTAGGTTTAGAAAAACGTATCTCCTCTACTTTCGCATTGCGTTATCTCACAAGACATCCAATGAAACCAGGTTTCTCTTCAAGGCAAACCCGCATATCTTCAAAACGTATATATTGCCCGTGATGGATTAGACAGTCAAGCACTAGACTTGTCCAAGGCACTTAATTTGACTCTGTCAGTTTTACATTGCATGGGAGTCTTACGCTTACTCGTCGTGCTCTATTTATTTTCCCCCGGAAAAACTTATCATAGTTATTTTTATATATTTTTTTAACAAGAAAACGTTTTTTTTTCGATAGCAGTGTGACTTTGGGGAGTAGCTGAATAAATATTGAACCATTTGCATGGTGCGACGTTTCTCTCGCATTTCATTTAGCTTTTTCAGGAGCGAAGTAAGTGTTGCTGTTTATTACGCGCGCAGTCACAATAAGGCAATTTCATCTTAACATCGTTAAATAACTGCGAATGAATTTAATTTTTTTCGAAAAAAAAAATTGTCTCTCGGAGTTGAATATTCCTGAGGAAATTCCGTCTCACGAGAAACACGGGATTTAGTTTATTGTTCATAAACTGAATTTACGCTTAGAAAAGAGGGTTATAGTTTTATTGTGTTGTATTAATCCTATGATTTGAGTTTAGTATGAAGCCGATGTGTCCTAGTTCAGGGGGCGGCGAAATTGGCGATTGCTTTTGTTTTTTTATTTGCGAATTTCTTGGCCGAATGAAATTTGGCTTTGGAAAATTTTTCTCGGAATAAAAAAACACTTCCATATTCCTGAGGACTGACAACCCTCTCCATAGCGCGTGCGTCTTATCGCTCTATTCTTCATTGTATGGGCTGTATATAAGCACCAATTACGCGTGGAAGCACTTTAGATCCTTCTGGAGGTGAAATTAATTCTCCTTGCTTTCCTTGTAAGGTTAATGTGGTGGTAAACACTCTGTGACATTTCGCAGAAACTAAGTCTACCCTCAGGGGAACTTCTATTCACGTGCCATGACTTATGAAGGACCTATGCGGGAAGAAATTGCACTTAACAATAAGTACCGATGATCATTTGTGGAATTACCTGTTTTTAAATGCAGGTTAATTAAATTTCCCTGTAGGTTTAGAAAAATGTATTTTCTTTAGATACGATAAAGACTGGAAACACAAAAAGATACTTTAAAGAGTTATATAAACTGCAATTCAAGATGAAGACAAAATGCATCTTTTTTAAACGATTAGTTCCCGTAATTTTTGTCCTGATCTTCGAAGTACGTTATATATATATATATATATATATATATATATATATATATATATATATATATATATATATATATATATATATATATATATATATATACACACATTCAAATACGAAATCCCGCCAAACGGCGAACGAATACTCATTTATATAGAAAGAGATATAAGGAAAAGGGATAGGAACACACAAAAAGGACGAACACAGGAGAGGTGGGGAAGGCGGAATCCAGCAGATCACGAATGTAAAAATATTACAGATTTCACTGTAAATTACGTTTCCTGGATAGCTCAAGTGGTTAAGAGCTTCCGCCCGGCAAGTGGAAAGATCCGGTGTTCATATTCCCGGTCTAGGAAAAATTTATATATATATATATACATATATATATATATATATATATATATATATATATATATATATGTATATATATATAATATATATATGTATATATATATATATATATATACATATATATATGTATATATATATATATATATACATATATATATGTATATATATATGTATATAATATATATATATATATACATTTATATATTGTGAGGAAAGCTGCTCTGAGCAAAACCAGAGTCTACGTGTGGTTTACACGTTTTAAAAATGGTGAAATATCAATTGAAGACCAACCCCGTTCAGGCCGCCCTTCAACATCAAGAACTGACGAAAATTTCGACAAAATCAACGCCCTCATTCGTGACGACCATCGCAGAACCATTGATCAACTCTGTGAGATGTCTGGAGTATCATGGAGTCCAATTCAGAGGATTCTATCTGAAGATTTGAATATGAAAAGGGTTGCAGCAAAATTTGTCCCTTGCTATCTAACTAACGAGCAAAGAGAGCGTCTAGTTCAGGCATGTTTTGAGCTTCAAAATCAGCTGGAATAGGGCCCTGATTTTTCTCCAAGGTGATTTCCTAGGTGACATGGATACGATCCAGAAACGAAGCAGCAATCAAGCAAATGGAAGACAGCTGGCTCTCCTCGTCCAAAAAAACACGCCAAGTGAAATCAAATATCAAGACAAATCTCATTTGTTTCTTCAATTGCAGAGGTATTGTGCACTCTGAGTTCGTTCCCCCGGGTCAAACTACCAACCAGAAGTTTTACCTGGAGGTTTTGAAGAGAATGAGGGAGAGTATCCGGAAGAAAAGAGTAGATCTTTGGCACACAGGCGACTGGTTCTTCCATCATGATTTAGCTCCCTGTGACTTCTTTTTGTTCCCCAGACTCAAAAGGGACATGAAAGGAAAGCGTTTTGACACTGTGGAGGAGGTCGCTAGAAGGCCTAAAGGACATCCCGATAAATGTATTCCAGAATTGTTTCGAAGTATGGAAGCATCGTTTGGAGAAGTGCATTGTGGTCAATGGGGAATACTTTGAAGGCGAACAAAATTGAATGTAATTATATTGAGAACTATAGAATCTATAGCAACATTCTGTTATTTTGGGCCCCCTCCTCGTATATATATATGTATGTATGTGTGTGTGTATATATATATATATATATATATATATATATATATATATATATATATATATCTGTGTGTGTGGGCATATAAATGTTTATGTATATGTGTGCGTGTATATATATTTTCATATATATGTGTATATATATTTATATATATATATAAATATATATCTGTTTTGGAAATTTCCGAGTAAAACATTACTCCTATCCCCATAAATACTGGGTGGGTAGAGAGTTTCCTTCCCCACACCAACACGATATCGTTGGCCTTCTCTCTCAATATCCACAGACGTGTTTGAGGGTGTGGGAAGGGTGATCCAATCGCCTCACGCCCACCTGTTCACCACCCCCTTCATCAATCGATTAAATCACCTTCTCGTAATTCCCTGGTCGCCAGCTTTTTGTGGCAGTTTTTGTAGCGCTATCGTATCCGTCCAGTCGCCGGAAACTTTCCTGGGCGAATGGATCGCGGAGCAATCTGTAACTCGGGACGAGAGCTTAACTGTCGAAACATCTCCATTTTGAAAACTCTGTGTATGCTCCAAAAGTTTCCTCCGTAGGGTTATGGCTTCAACTGTCTACGTATCCCGGGCGCCATAACTACTCAGTCATAGAGCTAGTCGTCTGGGTCTGAACGTTACCTGGAGGGAATATTAGCGTCGTATTACCTTCTCTTGATATACTACCCTCCACTTTAATAATCGGTGCATTTCTGATAAAAGAAGATCTGAATTTAGTTTATCATCCACTTTCATCTGCAATGTCAAAAGAAAATGTACATAAACACCTTTTTTTCTTTCATTCGCGTTCGTTTCCTGTGTAACTTGTGAACTTTTTGCAACGCAGAACCAGTGAAATATTTTTTACAATTAATATATACTCTAATATACTACATATACATAGGTGTTTAAATAATTTGTTGCCACATATATTTAGGCATTTATATCATTTATTTATATATGACATATATATGTGTATATATATTACATATATATATTATATATATATATATATATATATATATATATATATATATATATATATATATATATATATATATATGAACTAATGAATGGTCGCCTGAAGCATAAACCCAAAATACATATGACACTGCTAAATTTCCATTCATTTCAAAACATTTATTATTATCTTTTCATACTTGACTAGTTAAGTTAGAGGAACTAGATAACATCTAGTTCCTTTAAAAGCCCCAAAATTTCAGAGTTTAAGAGGACGCCTCGGTAGCTTAAGTGGCTAAAGCACTCGACCGGATATTGAGGGATCTGGGTTCGAGTCCCAGTCAAGGCGAATGATTTTTACGCTCTGAAATTGTTGCATTGAAATGCACATTAGCGGATGACTCCGTTAAAAGTTACTGTTGCGGCATCTCCCGCAGTTTCTTTGGAATTAGATAAGTTAGGTCTAAAATTTGTGTTCTTCAATATTATTCCGGTGGTGAGGGGTTTTCAGAAAATTTTTACGTTCAAAATTTTCTTTACCATGACGCTTTCACATTAATTTTTCAACCATATGTCATTGAAAGTTAAAATTTTAAAAAATTACGAAATCCTTTTCGTTTAATGTCACTGTAAAAATAACGATTACAACAGGAAACTATAGATTTGACGTGTTATTTATTATAACAAAGCAAAGAAAATTATGAAGCGTACAATTTAAAGGTTACATAAATAGCTCTTTTACCCGAATTTTCAAACCTGGGTCAGATGTTATCAATATCTGGCAGATGAACTATGTTAAGCAAATTATTATTTCTTTATAGTGCTAAGGATATTGTTTACCCTGAAAGGTTTACAACTGCTGCCAATATCAAGCTTATTTGTTTTCTCGCCCAACCGTTAAGTATTTCCTCCTCCCCCGGGCTCGTATGTGGCACTCAAGCTCGCCTTTCAATACGCCCGATCCCCTGTCTCGGAATTTTCCCATCCCATCCGGTAATTCCCTGCGGTTCCCCCCTTCTCCTACAACCCCCGAACTCTCTGAGAATTTCATTCTGCCTCTCGAACGACCGCAAAAACTATGGATGCCGTCAAGGAGTGGCCATTTCACCCTTTCCAATTTTCAGGCCACCTACCACTGCTCTCAATCAAAACCACACCCTTTCCATAATTCTTTGAGACACTCCTTCGAACCTCTCCCCATATTTTACCACATCCACCACAAGAGTCTCCGGGAGACTTGGAAACTATTTCTGCTTTAAACCCCATTAAGTCTCCCTTATATCGTCCTTCTTCCTGCCCCAAACGAATTCCACGTTTTCCTTCTCTCCAATAAGATAGGACCAAGGACCAGATCCTCCCCAAGAATTTACGACCCTTGGAATTGGATTTGTGTGGTGGCTCTTGTTATTTCTTTCCAGCCCAAGGATCCGGGTTCGAATCTTTACAGAGGCAGATTTCTTTTTTAGAGCTCTCCCTTCCTTTTTGGATTCCATGTGGAGATTGCTTCCATGTGCAATACGCCGTTCGTCAGTTAAGACGCAAAATTCTGTGACCCTTGGGCGTCTCTTTTTTTTCATTTCATAGATTTAAAATATGTGAATGATCAGGGTTTCTCTCTCTTTCGAAAAACAATCATTTCCCATTCCCTGAAAATCCTATTCCTGCCAAAACACCCACCATTCCTGATTACGCGAATGACCTCAGCTCTCGGGGATTACCCCTGTAATACTTCAAATCCATCATTAGTCCTAAGATTGATTCACTGCAACCCTCCACTCTTATCCATTCAGTTTTCATTCCCTCACCCCTTGATAGCTACTCGGTTTTACTTCCTTCTTTATTTTTCCCTAT
>NW_027286069.1:24488989-24526489 GCF_022747635.1 Hetaerina americana
GAGGTCCCAAAAGTCGCAAATTAGTAGCCTTCTCGTTTCCGTCGTTTCTGGGAGTAGGAGGGGAGGAGAGAGAGGGAGAGATAGACTGACTTGACCCGAATTCCGGCGTTCTTCCTTCCTTCCGTGGCTCGAGTCGTTCACCCTTAGAAGGGTAAAAGAAGGAAGCACCAGGTATCTCGCTAGTTTTCGTGTTGGGGGAATATATGGAACTCACTAAGAGGCGGAATGGCAATCGATCAGTTGGTGTATTTTTCGTGAGGTCATTTGGGAGAGAGTTTTGGAGATATGTTATTGTTACACTATCACGTTTTCCTCGGAAATCTCTATGCAATCCATCTACTACGTGAGTGAATTTTGAAAAAAATCAATGATCCTATCAGTCTTTCTCTGTTCCGATGCTTCTATTGTTTCCATGATGATGAGAAATTCAGGTTATATAGTTGTTTTTTTTCTAAGGAAAACAAACATTCTGTAGATCTGGTTACGAGTCCTCCCACTCATATCCATTGCAAAATAATGTAAACTCCTGCATGATTTCGAGTAAACGCAAAGTCCAAGATGGCCTATTTTATGTTTTTCTGTCTTTTCTTTATTCTTTTGGGTGCTCCACAGATTATGGCGCAATGGGAACACGACTAATTTAGTAATTTCAATAGGCTCTACATAGAAGTATACATTATCAATGTTTTTTTATGAAAAATTGGAATTTTGAGGTTACCACAAATATTGTAATCTATTTTGGGGTAATCATTTGCAAAAGCAATTTTTGCTAGTGACATCATTGAAAGTCGTGCATTACCGCTGGTAAAACTGTTTAATTACAACGACATATCAAATAATGTCACTAATTTTTACAATTGAAGACTTTCCATGCCAATGATTATAATTTATATTTAGTATTATCAACATTAAATAATAATCATTTTTTCAGTTTCTTTAATGACACATTAATTACTTTTTTCCATTTTACATGAGCGAGTAGTTTTTATTGTAGAGTTTTAGGGCAAGAAAATTTAAGTGTCTTTAAAATGTGGTAATGTAAGGCCTGGGGGTTTGAACATTTAATTGATTACCCTAATATTAAACACAACGGAAAAATCTTCAAATTTGCGGGAAAAGTAGATGCTTGTGGTGATGACGATTTTTTTAAAAGTTGCAGTTCATGTTTTTTTATTCTTATTTTGTTGCAGAATAACAGTTTTATTTGCTAGACTTATTTCCACCACTCCATAAATTAATCCGTTAGCCTAAGAAAGCATGAAAATTGACTTTTAGAAAAGTACATATTTGGACATTATTTTTTTAAGTAAATACTTTATTATTTGGTTTTTTATCATAGAAGATGGATAAAAATACCAAATTACGTAGAATATCATCTGTGTGAATGAAACTCCAGAAAAGTCCGTATACTTGAGTTGTCCTCTATTAGGTTAGCCTATACAATTATAAAGTAATGAAGAGGATTCATAAAAGAAAAAATAGCCATAGCTGCCGACAAGTGTAAATGTGAATTCACCGACTTTTTTTTCTATCCTTGCTGCTCGCAATTAATCCTTTATTTATTTGTAAATTGAGTCACACACAGTAGCAACTTGCCAATTTAAGGTGGAGCATGTTTTAATTACATATTAATAAGGACGAATACACGCAAAATCAACTGATATAACTACAGAAAAAGGTCAAGAAAAGGTCATAATATTATCAAATTGTGGAGCGATGAAAATTAGATAGGTCACTAAATTTGTTGGAGGAAAGTAGTAAAGGTTCATTTGTATCAGGGAGTGTGTTCACTAAAGAAGAGAGGCGAAAGCAAAGAGAGCGTTTAATTAGTGCTAATCTGGAAGTGGACATGTTGGTGGGCAGTGTGTGTCTACGGGGTAGGTGGTGAAACTACTCTGAAGTTCACGAAGGATAGCAGTACGAGTCAGTCAATGAGATAGAGTTGATAGTGTTGTAAGTGAATTTTAAACCTAGCCTTTTACCTTTTTTTTTACCTCTTGACTCCTTTAATTCTAATTCAACCTAAATCCCCTGATGTAATTATTCCCCTATCCATGTTTCCATAAATGATAGTCTTTCAAGCAGATTTCGGTCGCATTTGAAGTTGTTTCGCAAATGTCCCAGGTATTCCCGCCACTCTCCCTCGTTCCTTCCCCTCCCTCGCGGTATCCATTCCCGGAAAACCCTTTTACTGGAGTAGGGCGCCCAAGTCGCGACTCCCAACCACCGTCCGCGATGATGAGTCAAGTTACTGAACATCGAAGACTACTTATAAGGCGACTAGACGGTTCTTCCGAATAAGTAGGAACACGACGGATTTCAGATCGGGAGTCTTATGAAAGAGATTCTCTCCGTGCCTCATTAGGGTCTCATCTATGATGGAAGTTCAATGGTCTCTGACTCTATTCCTCTTTCTTTTCATTTTTGTTTCGTTCCAAAAGATGACTTTCAGTTTCCAGAAATGTGTAGGGGTCTTACCCGCGACTGCGCCTGCTTGTCCCGATGGCAATTAGGAGCACGACCCCTTCTTCCGATTGCCTTACCTCGGACTGGAACGGTTTCCTGTCGAGTGACGATTAGCTTTCAATTAGAATTTGAGGAAAATTCCCCCGGTGGATGCCATTACACTGCGCGTTTCGATCCGCCATTTTTGGTTCCCTCAACTTAGATATTCAATTCTTTTATAGAGACAGTCCTAATGGTTTGAATATCGAAGTGGCTACTTTATATCGACATGGAAATGAATTTCGGTTATCTCGAGTGATATATCTATAATATCCTTTATCTTAGGCATATATATATATATATATATATATATATATATATATATATATATATATATATATTTATACATATAAATATATATATACATAAATACATATATTTATATTTACATATATATATATTTATCTCAGGCATATATACGAGGGTCATCTGGAAAGTAGTACCCGTTCGTGCCGCATGAAGTGCTGACGACGCGAGTAGCCGCTGGACGAGGTCAGATAGCTTCAGTGGCTTGTCTGCCTTCTCTGAGCCAAGTTGCGTGACGCTAGCATTGCCTGTGTTGTTTCTGTGATTGTTTACAATGTTTAAAAAAATTGAGAACGCCGCCAGTTGTGAAGTGAGGGCAGTGATTAAATTCCTCAATGCAAGAAACGTTCGCCCATGTGATATTCATCGCCAATTAAAGGAGGTGTATGGAGACAATGTAATGGACGAGTCGTCTGTTCGGCGGTGGTGTCGCAACTTCAACATGGGGAGGGGGAACACACACGACGATGAGCGTTCGGGGAGACCGTCTGTCATTACAGACCAACTGGTGAGCTCAGTTGACGAATTCGTGAGGAACGATCGGCGCGTCACAATTGATGACATCTGTGAGCATTTTCCCAATGTTTCTCGAACAATTGTTCATGAAATTGTTAAACACCATCTGCATTATGCAAAAATTTGTGCAAGATGGGTCCCTCGCGTATCTCAATGAGCTGGCGGCGAAGGACTATGCAGCAGGAATACAGAAACTTGTCACACGTTATGACAAATGCCTTAATTTGCTTGGAGATTATGTTGAGAAGTAGTTTAAAGTATCCTCTTTCAAATAAAATTTTTTATGTTTGTTAATATTTACTTTTGTGTCTTTATTTCACGAACGGGTACTACTTTCCGGATGACCCTCGTATATGCCTAAGATACACACACACACACATATATATATATATATATATATATATATATATATATATATATATATATATATATATATATATATATATATATATATATATATATATATATATATATATATATATATATATATATATATATATATATATATATATATATATATATATATATATATATATATATATATATATATATATATATATATATACGATATATTTATATATATATTTATATAGATTTACATATATAATAATCAACCCTAAGGTCGATTGGGCAGGTGATGATAGAGTTCACCCAGTACTAAGCCCTATACGGCGTGTGAAAATTCACACATTAGGGTAGGGGGGCCAGTTCCTTTCCCTGTGCCGGTTATGGTTTCCCAGGAAGATCAGGTACCCGAAAAATCACATAGCTTGAGTGGAGCTATAGGTATAGTTATATCGTCCACAACTCGTTCTCGTCAATTGCTTTCTTAATTTACACATTATATATCAGTGGTATTACCTATAATACTGTATTGCCTCTTTATTTTTATCTCCTTCCTTGCTTTCACATAATCTAACCACTGTCACCTGCTCTACTGTTTAGAGGTTGCATCAATCTCCTGTTATATTACAATGTATTTCATTAGTTTAGACTATGTATGACCATATTCCACTCCACGTTATAAAAAGCTTTCTCAAAATCAATGAACGCAGTATAGGTTGGTTGATCTTGCTGTATCCTCTTCTTTTTTTAAAACAAATGTTTAATTAATCACGTTAAATTCGAATTTTGTAAAAATAAATATGAATAAACCGAAGCTGTTATGCATACATCTTGAGATTAAAAAAATGCGAAAATATTCTGCTCGTTCGATTTCTTCTCCATATTGACAACAGTTGCGCAAAGAACGGAAAATTGACCGCATATCATTAGGCACTGACAAGCAAGGGATTAATGGCAATTTAATATCATTTACTGCTCGTAAGAGTTTTGTTAAATGTATAATGAGAAACAAGGGTCTCATTCCTTACTCTGGGATAATTTTTTTATTTTGAACTCACAAATCTACTTTGGTCTATCTCAAAAGCGATCTTGATTCTCTCTTCATTACAACTCGGTAAACAGTAACCAGTTCCAAGGAAAGAAATCAATAGCAACCAAAAGGTAAACAAACACGCAATGATAAACACCGACAAATGAAATATGTAAAATAAATTTTGAGTTAACTCTTAAGCCAGGCTGTACCACCATTTTATCGAAAACTTGAAATGCGTGAAATAAATCCGTAAAAAGAAAAAGGCGTAAATGGAAGTGGTGACTTGTGAAAAGATATTTTTCCTGAAAAACCCTCAAAGAGAGAATAGAAGATAAAGCTACCTTATTTTTTTTAATGCAAAAATCGAGATTAAAAATTGTCACATAATTAGGAGTTCATCGCGGATCGAGGGAGTGATATACTGTTTTCGAAAGACGCCTTTGCCTTCGCGTCGCGGTTTCATCCCCCCTATCCGCCCTTGTCCCCTGGGGCTTGAGGAAATAAACTGAGGGTGAGTGAAAGTTGGTAGAGGTGTGATGATTTTTTTCCTGGGAGAGGCACTTTGGTTGGTGAGAAGGAAATGAATTATCGTGGGGAGAAAGACAAAGGAGACTCTGGAACCAAAAAAAACAAAATCTTTGTTTTTTTGTGAGAGGTTTTATTATCTGCTTGCTCCACCAATGGGTGTGAGTCTTCAACCAGCTTCCCCGTTTAAGTGTTCTTCCTTTATCGCACGCCTCAATGTGGCTCAGATTCGCGACATATGTGATTTCTCGTTGCGCCGACGACAGTTTCCTTTTTATGACGGTTTCGGTCGTCCCACAATGGTTTCATATTCCAAAATTTTCGTCGGTACACTCGTCTAGAATAACACGGTACAACGTATCAACCTTTTTTACTTGATATGAATTCGTTCATTCCTATGTTTCCTTGTTATCAGATTTTTTCCTCATGTTCGAAACCTACGAAAAGAAATTCCTCCGATCACCTGGGATTTTTGATTAGATTACTGTCGAAAATACGATGATATGTCTATAAATAACTCGCAAAGTTGGATAGAAATAGTAAAAATGAAAGTAACTCCCTGAAATATTTTTCAAATTTCTACATATTCACTCTGTTCTACATTCATACACTTATCCCTTTTCTTTACATGTCCTTGATGGCCGGCAGCAAAGTAGTATTTTGTTAGCTGTTAGCAGCCAACAAGTAACCTCTTGGACTACGGCATCATAATTTTCAAAACGTTGGCCACCCAAATGACATTTTAGGAGCTCTAACAGATAAAAATTAGTGGGGATTAAGTCCTGATTGTACGGTGGATGTGCCGAGCATACCCAGTGAAATCTTCGTAACGGCTCCTGCGTTTGTCTTATTGACGTATTGGCTTACCCTCGTAATATTTACCTCTCCAATTTTGTTAGAGAAATGACGACTTTGTGATTAAATAATGCTGTATACGTACAGGTCGACATTTCTTATAAAAGAAGGAAGATTATTTTTATATTAATTTTATCCTACTGTATTAAGGTAGATTTTGAATAAACCCTTCTATGTTTTTTAGCCCCACCTAACAAGACACAATTTGATACCCTATACAATACTATGAGCCCTTCTTTAATTCTGTATACTCTCTTCCTCCCTTCATTCAGTCCAGCATATGCATATCCCTTTCCTCCGCCTTCTTCGTCTGCCGAATCCCTCTATAAAATCCCTTCGCCAATCAAAATTCTGTGCCTTCACCGTACCTTCTTTAAATTTCACCTGAATAACCCCTTTCCCTTACGCCACCATCCCCTATGTGAATTCCTGTTGAAAATACATTTCCCTCCTATATAGATATATATCCTGAAGGATGGGAATTTATATCCTTTTATTCTCTCGTTGCTCACGAGAACGTGAGTTGGTTCGAATCTTCGACGAATCAATCCTCTTGGGCTTTCGAATACCGGCGCGTATGCTCGTGGATACTCCATTTTGCTCCAGAACCCCGTCGGATTCGTCCTGATTGACGAGAAATTTTCCTTGTGTATCTAATTAGGAGACATATTGCAAGGTTACCTGCACCATTGCGCTCTCCATTTTCAGATTCAATTTTCCTTGTTTTAATCCTCGAAAAAGGCATCCAATAAAATAAATGCTTCGTCTCCCGATATTTGTTTCAGACTTGGTGACTATATATTTTTTCCAAGCGAAGTAATTTCTTCCCCGTCCAGTTTATTCTCTCTTATCGAAAGAGGAAATAGCTTTCGTTATTTTTTCATTAACGTATCGGCAATCGGAGTTTTCCCGACTGGTGAATTTTTTTATTCATTTACAAGGTTTATTCTGTGTCCGAGGTAGCCCAGCGAAGTATCAATGAACCGACGAGAGGAGGTTTATTTTAAGTTCAAGCAAACCTTGGCGGATTGTCAAAAATCCTGCATCATTTAGAGTCAAGATTTTGGGTGTTCAAATGAGGCAGGAAAGATAAATGCTCAGTATTTGATTTGTGCGTTGAAATATTTAAGATTATGATAGAGAGGAAGAAACTGTAATAGAGGGGAGACTGCTGGGAAATCAAGGTAGAGGGATGAAAAGAGTAGACATTATTTGGAGGGAGAAATCATGCAGAGCGTTTGGTTTGGTTATCGTAATATGTAGTTTGATATGCAGTTTGAGATCGAAAGAAAGTTTATGTCAGGTTGATATTAAATAAGAATTACAGTAATGTGAAATGCCAGGGTTCATCAACACCCAACCCATGTATAAGTATAATTACACTTTAAAACATTCTTAAGGAGTGAGATGAATAGAACGTTTATCGTATCATCTTCAGCAAAACTGTAATAATCTTAAAAATAACCATATCCGTAAATTTAACTTTCAGGGTATTATTTTATCTTTAAGACGGATGGTGATTTCGACAAAATTCATCCGTTTCTTTTTCAATGACCGAAATGCTTTTGCCAAAGAAATGTAACTTTTTCATGTCGTTTATCTACCCATTAATACCCTTTTTCTCAGAGGTCATTGAGCGCGTGATTATTATTATAAGGTAATCTACCGGTTAAGGTAAGTTATGGATGAACACAACTATCAAGTAAATATTTTGTCTCTCCTAAAAAAAACGCAACCCAACATCTTACTCTACGAGTCCCTCCTCATCTCTGTATGCTTTTTTCCTCCCTTCTACCCACCCAACATCCCTATCCTATTCCTGCCCTTTCCTAGTTTGCCTAGAATTCTCCCCTCTATCACAGTCTTCAATATCTCACTGCTGATCAAAAAAGGGCGTGATAGAAATATTTAAAAATTTCTTTTTTATCTGAACGCGACGTACATTTTTTTTAATGTTGAATCAACTAACATTCCTAATATGTTTTTTGTGATATTACGTTATTTTGTTTCATCTTTATCAAGGCTTAGGAATACCGTAGCGCGTAGTTCCAGGGTTAACCAGCAACCAACCCTAAATCGATAGACTGCTGATAATAATTATTTTAATGAGTTAATTCAATCAACATGTTTTCCCCCTCAATTTGACTCTTCCAAGTAAATTTTAAAAAATAACGCCATTTACTTCCAGTTTTTTTTAAGTAAATAAATTCTTTATTGCAGTTTTAATTAGGATTCTGTGAGATTCTCAAGAAATTTAAGTTTTTTAATCCACGGGAAACACCTGACGGTTTTGAAAGTTGGACGTTTTGGAGTTACACAAACAATTCGGAGAGCCCTCATTCCATCCCGGAAATGTCTATTCGTGAGAAGAAAAAAAAGCCTTGCTACCGAGATTCACCTTTCTAGGGTTGCCTATAAGCATTAGAGAATTTATTTTCTCTTTTTACCCTCTCACGATTGGGTGAATGAAGAATTTTTAATTAAGATCCTTGGATGGATGTAAAATCCTCCCACTCTATGAAAAAAGAGAATTTGGATCCACAGTTTCTTTTTGCGTACTTGTACTGGACCGAAAAACCTTTTTTTTATTTTTTCCCCAGCCATAAGATAAAAACTAATTACTTAATATTATTATATTCAAAATTAAGAAGAAAGAGAATAAAAGGCAAACCTACCGTCTCTGACTTTACGTTCTGGAACAAAATTTTATAATCAAGAACGCCCGTTGTACTTCCCTTTTTATTTAGTGGTGCATGTCTAAGTTAATAACTTTAATGGTAAATCTTAAAGCGTAATGAATTTGAGCCTCAGAGGCAACATGAGGATGAGCGTTGATTTAAGGATTTCGGAACGTGGGTGCGGTGGAGAAGAAAAGAGATAATAGGTTCGGCAGGGAGAGGAAGACAAACGCCAAGGGATCAAATAGAGCGCGAAGATGAGCGAAGAGAGGATGTTTCTGGGAGAAATTCGAATAGAGGCAGAGGAAGTGAATGGAGAAAAGATTGAAAGGTATTATATAGAGGACCGAGATATAAGGAAGTGAGTATATTTTTGTTTGGCAAGAAGGCAGGCAGGAATATACGGAGAATTGATGAAATAAATAGAATTGTCGATAAAATAAAAGTAAACTGTCGTAAGGGACCCTCCAAAACCTAGATTTAATTAGGTTGAATGCTTTGAATAATATGTATTCTTTTAAAATGTTTTTTCCAAAACTGTACGCCACAATTTGTGTGTTTTTTCAGAATTAGAGACGTTTTTTGACTAGTGAAATAATGTATTTAAAGAACGTATTTAGAATAGATATCAAAAGGAGGCAATCGTATTGTCAATAGTAAGAATGAGAAAGAAGGGAAGAAATAATTGAATAAATAAAAACAAGAATAAAATACGAGTCAAATGAAGAGAATTGTGACATCTTAGCAATATACCTCAGCAATAGCACTGTCCGCTTCCAATTGAATTCCCAAGTTTATTCGAGTTTTAAATCCAAGTTCCTCGTCTTTGTTAGTGAGCATAGGGAACCACCCCCCCCCCTCCCCGCTCCCTTTCCTTTCCGCATTACCTGCCAGTAAGCCATACGTCTTCGCACCCACTCCGAGGATCTAAACCTCGAATAAAGTTAGGTGTGAATAATGCATGCGCAGCGTCAGTGTTTTTCCTACTTCCTCGGAGAAGGAGGTGCGAAAATTCGGGTGCCTGGAACCTTGCCCGGATGTTGCCAGAAGCTTCTGTGTTTGTGGTCCCTTTCCCTTCATCGAACACGGTCCCTTTCGCGCCGCCTGACACACACCACCCTCCTTCCAGGCCGAACCCGACCCAACCCTCGCTCTATTAACCCCTCGCCCCCCATCCCCACAGTCACGTCGGACAGTGGCCTCTCCCGCCTCCCGGCAGTACCCACCTCTATCCCTCATCATTCGACCGCAGGACTTATCGGGGCGGCGGCAACCCTCCTCTCGGTCGGTCGGGTTGCGAGGGAGAGATCCCGCGGGATTTGCGAGACATCGCCGCCGCTCTGGGGAGGGGTTGGGAGGGAAAGCCCCGGGAATCGGCCCGGATCGTCACGCACGTTCGGTTGGTGAGGTCGGAGGGAGTATCGGGGGTCTGGATTGAGTTTGGTGGGAGAGAGGGAGAGAACGGGAGGGGGAAGGTAAGGGCAGTTGGGGTTCTTGTGGTGGGGTCACTGTGACGCAGCGGTTGGGATTAGAGAAAAATTCCCTGGAGAGTTAGGTGGTGGAGGAGGTCAAGGGAAGCGAGATCTCCCATGATAGTTGGTGAGCGAATTAGAATACCGTTAGGGTCCATCCGATATGTATTGATAATATAATTGGATGTGGGAAGAAGGAGAATATTTCCCATCCCACTAAATATTTTCCTTTTCAGGAGAAAAATACATGGAGAGATTTAGTAATCAGTAACATGGACTAGTAGACACTGGCATTATCTGGTAGATTGAAGTTTACTCAAAATGTTGAGACTTAGGTCGTAAAAATTCAAATATTTGGTAGATATTCAAGTGCTTTTTCCTTTTCTTGCCCAGTCGTGCAAGTTTTCCGCATATTTAAGCCTAAGAGTGTACGATTCACTGATAGAACAATGACATAATTCATATTATATTTCTTTTCCTGGCTATATTAAGTGCATTTTCCCTCATCAATAATGCGCTGTATGTTCTTTATGGGATACATTTCTGTTTTCTGTTACTCTTTGCGTAGTCTATTGTGTAATTTTTAATCGTTCAATTCAATTGAATGTTATCAAATTAAATTACATTATATATATAATATTTATTTATTTATTTATATTGAAATATATATATTTATATATTAAAATATATACTTTATATACATATAAATTTATATACACGTTCACTTGACAAACAAGTGGTGCTTGTGGTCACTATAATCACATTCACTGTGGATTTAATTTCATATTATCATAAATAGTTATCCACCGGCTTAGAGCAGGTGTGATGAGGTTCTTGGCCTCGCACACTAATCTTAACCCTTAACTATCATGACTTAAAATATCCTCCAATCCATATTACAATGAATTATTCTTTCACACTGTACTATACTTTATGCTTCCATTAATCCACCCAAAATACTTTTTGTCCTCTTCGCCTCAATTTCCCCGCATTTTTCCATCGATGCGTATATCACTGTCTTCAGCATACCGTTCTTTTTCTCAGTTTTTTCTGCATCCACTTGTCCTGCCATCATCGGGTATCTCCCGACAGTGTTCTCTCTTCCCCTCTTACTACGCCTAAAACTAATCTTTTATTTTCCTTTCCGTCTATTTCATCTTCCTCGTTCTTCTCCACGTTCTCATCCCAAAACGCATCTGTTTAAACTTATTTTCTTGTTTCAACGATCAAGTTTCCGAACCATACAAAATTACACTCCATATTAAAGGTTTCCGTAGTTTTATCTGCACTTTAGGTGCTTCGTATTTAAGTGCCTGTTCTCAAATCCGGCCTCTTTATAAGTATTCTTTTACCTAAAGCAATTCTTCTTTTAATACCCCTACTACCCTCATCGGAAACACTTCCCAACATGGAAACTGTGTATTACCGGTTCTTGTTTATATCCTACAAGTTTTATACGAGGGTCATCCGGAAAGTAGTACCCGTTCGTGCCGCATGAAGTGCTGACGACGCGAGTAGCCGCTGGACGAGGTCAGATAGCTTCAGTGGCTTGTCTGCCTTCTCTGAGCCAAGTTGCGTGACGCTAGCATTGCCTGTGTTGTTTCTGTGATTGTTTACAATGTTTAAAAAAATTGAGAACGCCGCCAGTTGTGAAGTGAGGGCAGTGATTAAATTCCTCAATGCAAGAAACGTTCGCCCATGTGATATTCATCGCCAATTAAAGGAGGTGTATGGAGACAATGTAATGGACGAGTCGTCTGTTCGGCGGTGGTGTCGCAACTTCAACATGGGGAGGGGGAACACACACGACGATGAGCGTTCGGAGAGACCGTCTGTCATTACAGACCAACTGGTGAGCTCAGTTGACGAATTCGTGAGGAACGATCGGCGCGTCACAATTGATGACATCTGTGAGCATTTTCCCAATGTTTCTCGAACAATTGTTCATGAAATTGTTAAACACCATCTGCATTATGCAAAAATTTGTGCAAGATGGGTCCCTCGCAAGCTTACAGATGAGCACAAAACCAAGCGTATGGCTGCAGCACTGACGTTTTTGGGACGTTATTCTGATGAAGGAGACTCTTTCTTGACTCGCATAATTACTGGTGACGAAACATGGGTTTGTTATGCATCACCTGAGAGTAAACGACAGTCAATGGAGTGGCATCATGCTCATTCACCAAACAAACCAAAAAAATTCAAGACAGTTCTGTCCACCAGGAAACTCATGGCAACCATTTTCTGGGATCGACGAGGTGTATTGCTTATTGATTTTATGGCCCGTGGAGACACTATTAATGCCAATGCGTATTGTGAAACATTAAAGAAATTACGGCGGGCAATACAAAATCGGCGGCGAGGTCTATTGTCTACTGGTGTCATTCTCGTTCATGACAATGCCAGGCCTCATGCAGCTGGGATAACACAAAAACTTTTGCAGCAATTCAAATGGGAAACTTTCGACCATCCACCGTATAGCCCGGACTTGGCCCCTTCAGATTTTCATCTCTTTACAAAGCTTAAAGACTTTTTGGCAGGAAAAAGATTTGACAGCGATGAAGAACTTAAAGAAGGAGTGACCCTGTATCTCAATGAGCTGGCGGCGAAGGACTATGCAGCAGGAATACAGAAACTTGTCACACGTTATGACAAATGCCTTAATTTGCTTGGAGATGATGTTGAGAAGTAGTTTAAAGTATCCTCTTTCAAATAAAATTTTTTATGTTTGTTAATATTTACTTTTGTGTCTTTATTTCACGAACGGGTACTACTTTCCGGATGACCCTCGTACTTATCTTAGTCTTTGTATTACTGAAAATCTCGCAACCTTCGTTTTTTTACAATTAATTCTCATCACATGCCTATCACACCGATTCTCAAATCTCATATCAAGGATTAAAAATTATATTAACTTAAATAATTTTGAAGCTTCGGTGTATAGTTTTTGCCCCTGTGTTTCTTCAAAAGAAAGCCTTCCTGTGGCACATACTGATTCCGTTTTAAGCCAACTATGTAGCTGTATGTTGAATGACCAGTGTGCTTTCCAATGAATACGATGCAAAAGGGATACTTTCAAATCACATGCAAAATAAGTTGTGACAATTAAGCAACCATCGTCTCTTCAACATATTTGACGGAGCTGATTTTGTCTGCAATCAGGGTTATATTAAATCGAAAATTACGTGTAAAAATTACCAACTTACACATTTTTCCTTCTATCACAATCTTCAACATGTTCGCTATATTCATGCCCTGTTTTGAAAGTTTTCTGCCTTCTTTTACTTTCTATTTTATTTTCATGGGAGGGGGAGATTTGTAATTATGTCATACAGATATAATATTGAAGTGATTTCCTTGTTGCCATTGTAAATGTGGCACCATCCCTTTAAATGGCCGTCTCATTGGAGTCCCCACCAAACCTTCACTTATTGGTTTGGCAAATCTTTGATATATACAATAATCAATTTTTCAATAGTTTTCATGCAAGGAAAAATTAAAAGACGCATAGAATAGTTCAAAGAATAAAAATGGCATGTAATCAATCGTTATTAACGTAGAAAATAATGAGAAGTAAAAGGCTTGAAAATCTAAGTCATAGATGTAATCCATGCAAATGTGAGTTCCTAGTGCTTGCGAATAATACCCACCTTACCTGCGGGTAACTCTCCGTTTTTGTTTCCACCTTTTAAATATGGTTTTCTGCTTCAGAGCCAGAAGACTGGTTGACTTCTTCGACGCGGAAGTTTTTTCAACTTGGCTTCCAGAGTGGCCTACTCAGCTAAAATACGGACAGCAGAGGATTTCGGGGGAAGAAGGGTCCATGAGTTCCTTTCCCTTTTTTTCGGGGTGGGATGAGGGTCTCAGGTATTTAAAGCGGCGGCCGAGGTCGATGCTAGAATAAATCGATGTATTTTAGGAAATATTCTGTGCCCTCCTCTCCCTCTCTCCCCCTTGCCCCAACCTTACCCCCTCCCTCCCCCACCCTTCCCTTCTCAATCCAACGCGTGCTGGAGTCCAACTTACCCGACGTAAACCTGGAATAAAGAAATATCGAATACAGCGGTGGTTAGGGTAGGAAAGGGTCGGAATACAACTCCACCCCGGGAGGTGTCTCCTGTCTCCTTCGCCCAGCTCTCCCATCCCCCATACGTCGTTTTTCGTTGGAGTTATGCTGTTTTTTTTCTAAAATATGGTTCCGTCAGTTCGTTCGGCTCTTTTTCAGAAAGGACCCCCACCGCCCCCGTTGGTTCTTCGTTTTGTGGACGTCCTACAGATTTTTTTCCACCCCCTTTTCCATCACAGCCCTACTTCTCCGTCGTTTCCCCTACCATACCACGCATCCTCCCCTCTCGGATTGAGGCAACCGGGACTGATTCTCTCCCGCTACACTTCGAACCTCTTCAAAGTTTATGAAAAAATTGAAAAAAAAGATGAGGTACGCCCTGCGCCGTCTCTAAGAGGGAGAGAGAGCATGAGGGACAGAGTCTCGCGAGGGAAGCTGCGCTTCTTCTTTGAAGTGTCACCGGTGAGTAGCTCTTGACGGGGGGCCGAAGGATAGTTGCGGGGGACTTGAAAGAACTCAAGTGTCCGCTTTCCTCCGTCCGTCTACCCAGTTTCCTTTGCTGCGTTCGACAGTGTTTTTTTCCGTCTCTCTAATCAGATTATATTCCCTTTTTAACTTTACGGCGTAACCGTATTCAAAGTCGTGCTCCTCAAAGTGCTCGAGTCATCAGTTTCACTTCCTTTATCGAACTTTATGGGAAAAACAACTGATATATTTTTGTATATTTTTTATTAGAATTTTTCATTGCTTCTTTCCACAAGTGGTGTTGTTTTTATGAAAAAATTCTACTGTATGAAATAAGCGAAAATACGTTCTCCCGAGTTATCCTGGATACTTTATCAACATTTTAAAAATTATGCGTGTCTGTGGGTATTTTTTGGGCACGATAACTCTATAGCTGTTTGCCTATGAAACTTGAAATTGTTTACTTAACATTTGTAACGAGAGTTAATGAACTCATTAGATATTAGCGAAAATTCAACCTGGCTAAGTCATTGGCGTTTTGTCCTTGTTTTCAATATGGATCGGAAGATATATAAGATCGGCGGGAGATGTGAGAACTATTTTTTATTAAAACTGAAGTGAATTTTCATACAGCCCGTTTTTTTGTTCACATTTAAAAAAAATGCAAGGATTCAAGTATTAACTTAGAAAAAATCATTTTCCCGTATAATAGGCGTAATCAAGTAATCATTTTTCCCTAAATTGGTTTACATTTTACGGGAAAATGATTACATACTTTGCATACTTTTTACCATGTTTCGCAAATTGCACGAAATATTTATAGAATATTCTTTCTAGGTTGGCGGGTTTTTAGCGTATTCTTTGACCATTTGGAATATTGTCGCCGTGGAAACCACCAACATCGTCTTCGAAAGACGGCTCAATCTCTTTCCGTGTACCGGGGAAGCAAAGGAGGATGGACAGTGTGTCTGACATGCTAAAAACGCTGGGCTGGGAACCTGTACAAACTAGAAGGAAAGGAAGCAGACTTTGTGGAATGTTCCGCATTCTGAAGGGGTAGAAAGCTTTTGAAGATGCGGGGGGATCTTAGGAAAGAGGTGGGGAACCCAAATTTTATAGGGAGAAATGACCACAAATTTAAGGTAAAATGCCGGGCACAAAGAACAAATTAAAAAAATTTTCTTTTCTAAATAAAACAATTGTTGATTGGAACAGTTTACCTGCAAAAATATTTGAGCCCTTTCCTAACGTAGTGTATACTTTTCAGAAAATATGTAAGGAATATGTGTAATAATTTGATTGATGTGTGGTGTATTTTATTATATGTAATAGCTTAATTTTTTTAATTTATCTTTTTTTCTTGCCAACTGATGGATGTAAATGAGATGAGGATTCTCTTGTTTTGTTAAAGAGATTTGTGTTTGGAAGTTTCCTTTGAGTGTACTTTTGTTTTACTGACTGATTTTATCTATTATCTTTTGTGATTTCTTGGGTCTATCAGCACATGTGTATTTTTTTAAATAATCCATGCCACTCCAAAAGGAAAGATTGTTTCAAAATACAGAAGTATGATATTTAATAAACAACTCAAAGAGGAGATGATCTGGAGAGCATTTCTTCATTTCACCTTGCGGAAAAAAAAGAAAAAATATTAAGTAGACCTGAATTATTCAATACCTTCAATTAGTAACGCAACGCTTTTTATTGTTCACGAAAAGAAAATCTGTATGCAGGAGGTAATTTTCTGGCCTGAATATAATGGATTTTTTTTAATGTTTCCAAGTACTCATTATTATAACCTTATACTCATTATTGTAGCCATAGATCTCTTTGATAGAAATCATCAAAACGCATTATGATTCAGATGACATTTTGTTAAGTCCAGACTTGCTCCTTTGTGATTACCTGTATCAACTGAAAAGCAAATGCTCCATCTAATACACCGACCGCTTTCATCGTTTTAGAAGCGCTGGTCTCAACTGGCGTCGCCAAGGAAGCACAAATACTCTCTTCTCACCGAACCAGGGCTCCGACACTCCATATGAATGTTTATGCGCTCAATTTCCTCTGTGAGCAGGTTGGTTGGGTGGCAAGCGTGTCTGAGTCTCTCCCAAAGCATCCGTGTATCCATCTATTCATAGTAATTTTGAATAGAACCGTTTTCGTAGCAAATGGTAGTGCTCGTCAATTCGAGTGGAAAATTTGCGAAGTGTCGTCCTATTCCCGTATACCTTCTTGTAAAGACATTGGTAATAGCATCCAGCGGTTTGAAAACTCGAGAAATTGGTTGCCCAGCAGTTTTATGTCGCGAGTTGAACCTTTTTCGTAGGCTTTAGACCGATGGAAAGTTAAACAGAGAATAAGGAAGTAACACCGATAATAATGTAAAAATAAAATAAGGCTGAGAATAATTTAACAGTAAAATAAGTTATAATAATGTCCATACTGTCTTGGTTTAAATAAATAAGGGAACTTTGACGATTAGGAATAGAGTTAGAAAGAAACCTGGCGTTTGACTAATGTCTATTCTTAGGCAAGTGACCACGAGGTATTTTCGACGGACGGAGCGCTGAATATGAATGACAACGACAACCAAATAAAGTGCTGGGAACCATTAAAACATCTATCCTCCTTCAACCCATAAATCAAACTCGAGCCGTTAAAAGGGCAGAATATCCGTGCCAACATCACCAATCCATCCCCCCTTCTCTTACAACGTCAATGTTTAACCACTCCGAACAAATTGAACTATGCTGTTGCGGGTCAGTAGACAGACTACTTTGAACTTCAACTTTTTTTCTTCTAACCTCTGCCTTGAACATTACCGTCTGTCGATGTCTCCGTAGTTTTCCATGTGAATTTTAGGTCCTTAAAATTCCACAAGACAACAACGTGTCAAGTCATGTTAACTCTTCACAGTTAACTCAGCAGTGGAGAGTCAATCAAGGAAGGTATTAAACTCTTTGACAAGGTCTTTCACTTTTAATGGGATCGAGTGCCCGTTGGATACCTCTTCTTGGTTCAAAGTTCACTTCATATGTTTTTTCGGTCGCCTATCCTCCAGATTTTAGAATATTCAAAAATGTACACACGGCCTTGAGAGACATGAAATTTTCAAACGTGATCAGCTGAGATAGTCAATTGAGTTTTGGACAAATAATCTAAATTTATTGGACACATAAAACCCCAATTACTTCTTTGTTGTTAGAGTAGAGTGAATCAATTTCGTCAAATTTTCAAACATAGCACGACTTCTCGAAGTCTATCTTCGTCCATCTCGAATAATGGTCTGCAAAAATGTCTTAATTATATTGCACGAAGATACTTTTTCTTGTGCGAGGTCGGCAAGGTTTGTAATAGAGGCGATGTCCGTTTTGAATCTATCACACTTGCTATTTAATGTAATGAATTCAAAATTAGTTTTAGAAAATCTTTCCTTATCCGAAAAATTTCAAGATAATTCCAACTCTAATTTTGAATTCATGTACAAGTATATGTACCTTTATTTGAATACCAATTCAACCAACCATTTGAACTAATATATTACTATTTTTATTTGATTATTTTCCATGTTAGTCGCTCGTCTCACATGAATGGGCTAAAATATTTTAATCAGGATACTAACATGCCTGTAGTTTGTTTTAATAAAGTTAAAGCTCTTAAGGAGCTCTATCTGAGTATATCAGTTGGATTCCAAAGAGGAAAATAGCAATCTCCGCTTGATATATTACCCGTAAGAACACATCTGTCCTACAGAATTTCTCATCCTCTTCCCTTCAAGTTTGGTCCAGTGATCATACTTTTCCATTCGGCTCCATCATTTTCTTCTGGTAGCAAACCTACCTACCGATTTTCATATTCAATTTCGTTCCGTCAGAACACACCTCCCTTCCCACCATATTAATGGACCCTTCTGCTTACGTTTAATTGGCCAGGCTTTCTTAGGACATCCCTTAAAGTCCATTTCTCCTACCATCGCAGTCATGTCTACAAGGATATTCCACACCGTAAGCGAATCGTGATTACCTTGGACCTTAATCTATCGCGGAACTGCTTGCTTAATTTAGAAGGAAAAGGTTCCTCGTGAGTATCTTTATAAGGGAAGTTCTTTTATCTTAAAGTTTGGAGTGTATCATACCCCTTGTCTCTACGATATGCTTAAACTCTCCTTATTATGACTCCCGGCTGTCATAAGAGAAGAATTCTCGTTTTTTTTTATCTTCATGCCAACTTTCGTGGAGAGGGAGTGGAGATAACCTAGGAGTGGGGAGTGTCACGGTGGTTTTTTTACGACTCCCGTCTTCCGCCCGCAGTTTGTCCGGATGCATATTTAATGAAGCGCCGGAACTCCTTTCTTCGTCCTCTCTCTTTATTCTACCAATCCTGAACTCATCTGGTGATTCGTTTTCTTTCATGGGTTTAGAGCTCCATGTAGATCTGCATATTTTACACGACGTAAAAGCCACATGACTTACGTGTGTTCGTTACTTTGCCATTAATTTAACGATTCATCTAAAAAATTATTTCATTAACGTTTTTCATGTGGTATGTCATTTCAGTTTTCATTTCCCGCACCTATGACTCGAATCAACTCCATCTGTGCTGTCTACCTGATTTCACAAGGCGGGGGGAGACTTTTATCAGTATACTTTTGAATCAAGTAAACATAATTTAAATGTTCTAAATAGCTGTAGTAAAAATTTTAGCTTTCCAACGATGTATTTTTTTGAATGAACAAAAGAACCTAACGGAGCATTTTGATTATGTGATATTAATCACTTCTTACCTCAGGTCTCCATTTTGGTATCGAGTGAATGAGGTTTGTGTTGCATTGATGTTAAATGACAGCTTAGTTCTAAGCTATGAGTCCGGAAATTATGGACAATGTGGCGGTCGGTACTGGTGACAGTATCCCATAGACAGGTTTTATTCGCTTTCCCCCCTCCTATTAAAAATTCACCCACCTTACCATTGCATTACATTACAGAAATCGAAAATCTTCGAAGCGTCCATGACCCTCAAATCCCTACCATTTCTCTCTTAAATTTTTCAAGGCCCCCTTTTCCCTCCAGACGCCGCCACAAAAGCGTTTTGTCCGCGGGGAATCGTGCTTATTTGCGAAGTTTCTGTTCTTTCGATTTTTTTTCCACTTTCGGATCGCCGTTGGGACTTCATGCATAATGTATTTTACCCATTCGGTCCCACTATTCCTTCTATATAATGCAGCCATGTGTCTCCCTCTCTATCTCCTCACGCACCCCGACCCCTTGCCTCTTCTTTTATTTTCCCACCTCACCCTCCAAATCCCTCGCAGTCTTGTCCTATTTTATTGCCCCCAATCACTTAAAGAACATGAAACTTCCCTTCTCTTTCATCTCTTTTAACTCCCTGAGGTGTACCCGAAGGACGAGATGAGAAGGCTTATTGCAGTCGATGGGAATACATTGACATCACCACAGCCGCGGGTCGCTCTAACCGCCGTACGCCATTTAGGAATCCGGTTATTTCAGTGATATTGGTCCAGAATCGTAGACTGCATATAGGTGATTTGTATTCATTCACCTTGAGTTCATGAGGTGAAAATTTCATTTCGTGTGTGCTATATGAGAAATATGCAAGCGAATATACTGTTTTAGACTCATTGGATATCTGAGTGATCTGAGAGATGGATCGTCGGTAACCAACTATTCGATGTTAGATGTTAAAGTTAAACTAAAAGAATGATACAAAACATCGATTGCTAAGTAAAGTGTTTAATCAACATATCGCATTATAGTGATTTATTTATTTTCAATTCAATCCCTCATATATAAAATGAAATATCTTAGTTCAACTTCTTAGTAATCCTTGTTAGAAACTGCTGACTCCCTGCGCGTCTTGGTGTGAGGGTAAAAAAGGCTTTTCCTTTCATGTGTGAAACTAAAATAATTTCTTGTTAATTATAATTAAACACATGAATACGAAAAGTAAATGATAAAGTAATGCCTGTCAATGCTTCACATACGGACATCTTATAATTTAACATTTTCTGTTTGCTTTTTTCTCAAGAAATGGTTACTATGGATTTTTTTAAATGGCCGTGGGTTAGGTGCCATCTGTTCTTTGTAACCATCGGAGTGTAACTATTTTATTAGCCCCAGTCAATCATTCTGTTGGCATTAAATTGTCCACGAAGGCGGGGCTATTTCATATGATACTTCCAGGCATCAATATTTCCACTATGGATCTTCTATCATTAGTGGAAATATTGATGCCTCCCTTGTACCTTCTTACGTATATAGCGCCGTGGAGTTACACAACCCGCATTGCGTGATTGTATTTGGTGTAGCCTGACTCTACGGCGCTAAGGCTGATGATACAAAATCCCAACCAATAAATAGTGTCGCAAATTATGATTTGAACCACCCCCAAACATGTATGCAAAAACTGACATTTTAGAACTATTTAATATATTATCATCGCTATTTAAGTTCGAGTAAGTTGGATTTTATTTAACATAGCGCGTATTCATAGTCTCATTTATTTAATTAATATCTTATTTTTCAGATTCAAATGAACGTATCAAATACATTAGCTTGTGAATAAATAGTCATATAATGTTCATATTATGTTAATACGTTACCGTATTCACTTCATCAGCATTAATTTGCTAATTTTAATGCATTAATTTATGCTGAAAGTTCTTACTTCAACATTTATCCATTAGGTCGAAATGAAAATCCATATTAATATTGTTTTAATATGATAAAATCAAAATAATTTTGATAGAAAGAGCCTTGTGTGTACTCTAATTTCTCTGTTACAATGCCAATACAAGATATGCATTTGCTCTCCAAAATGTTTACCTATGTTTGTCAGGAAATGGACCAGTTTCGCTCGAGCTATTCGTTTAAATATTTTTGGAAGACGGAAAAAATAGATAGAAGGGAAGCAAACGGTGTTAAATGTTGTTTTTTTGGTCTAAACACTTGTGTGTGCACTTTAGTTTAATCGAATCTGTTCTTTGATCGATCTGTTTTTCCTGATTTAATCTATTTTCATATTTAATCGATTGAACTGCGAAATCTTAGACATTAAAATGAACTATTAACTGATATCCCTAAAAAAGAGACCCAGAACTAAAATATGAGAAATTTTAATTAAATTGTAATTTATTTCTATAATTTTTAATAAATTTTATTCATTATTTTTAGCAATTTTAATTTATTTCTTCTTGGCCATGAATGGTCCAACTTAATTCACAAAATTTAGAAGTTTTATCTGAATAAACTTGGATGCTCCGATTTTTTAGGGGATGTATAATTGCATTCCATACTAAGCAGGCTGTAATTCCCAAAAATCCGAAGAAACCGCTTTTCTTCCCTCGCCTACGAGCTCAAGTGAAGGGGTTTATGTAGTGTTTTTTTTGCATTTCATATTCCTCGAAGAACGTACGAGATGGTAAAATATTACATATTATTTATCCGCGTTTTTATAGACTCCCATTTCTCTTTTAATTTCTTGCTTCCTCCGGAGAAAAAAATGCATTCCTTCGCCTGAATCTATTTTACCTCTCCCACGCTCAAAATAAAGGTATGATTCATGTGGATACTCTATCTTGTGCTCGTTTATAAAATGGTGCAGAGATAAATACCTTAATTACCAATTATTAGCGTTACGAGTGCAAGAGCTGCGAAATAAAAACTCATTTAATTTTTCAACATTTTAGTAAAATATAATTAATACTATGTGTATACTTAAAATTATTTTTAGTGAAAAAAGTGCCAAAAAAATTATAAATAGCCCAATGGATTTATTATTCCCCCGCCACACAGCGTTGCGGCGGCTTGCGGGATATTATGTAGATGTATCATAAAAATATTTTAACTAGTATTAATATTTTTGTCCCCTTGCTTCCGTTAATCTTTATTTTTATTTATGCCAAGAAAAATAATTTCGTGGGGAATATTTTAAAAAATGGTAGCTATGTCCAATTTATTTTATTGTAAAAAAACAAAAAACTGTTTAGTTAGCGTATTAACCAGATCTTTACAACCAAATATCCGAAAGTAAGTTCTTAACCAGCTGATTAAAAGCCTCAGGCGTGGATGAGGAATAGATGATAATGGCTAAATCCTTGGAAAACGTATTGCGAAAACTCCCCTATGGCGCGAAAATGTGCATTTTGATGTGGTGAGCAATTATGTCACACTGGAAATGGTGTCCATCAAACTGAATACAAATATTAAATATATAGGTATACTAGGTTCTTTTCGCGGGTATAGTTATGTTCTGTTTTGAATACATATGACATTTCAGAACTTTTCATCGTCAATTAAAAAGCACTGCACTCGACTTACCTGCCTCCTCTGGGTATCTCCCAACAATTTTATCCCTCCTACTCTTCACCGTTCCTACTAATTCCTCGTTTGTTCACTTTACTACTATCCTTCTCTACACTGTCCTTTCAAAGGCGTCCAACCGACGCCTATTTTCTTACTTAAACGACCATGTTACCGCACAATACAAAACCTTCCTCCAAATCAAAATTTAACGAGCCTTTCCTTAGCGTCCTAAGTTGTAATCAATTGCCTTCTCCTAACGAAAACTTCTTTGCCTAACATTCTTCATTTTATGTACCTACTACTCGGAACAATTTTGTCTAAAACACTTCCAAAAGAGCTCGAGCTGTTCCACCTGCTCCATTTTCTCAAGCCCTATTTTATTATTTAAATGAGATTTCCTCTTTCTGGAAAACCACAGGTCTAACCCTGAACATCGTCATAAGGACAAAAAGCAGAGTGTGTTCAGCCACTCTAATAATTCGGTTTTACTCGCTCAGGTCATCATTTTCTTATGGAGAATTTTGAACTGTTTTAATCTGAAAGTGTAATTTTCTTATTAGTTGTGGTAACAAATTGCAAGAGGTTAAAATAATTACTTAAATATCGGTTTGCACGCGATTAAATATCCCTGTAGCTCTGTGGTCTCGTATTCTAATGCAATGCAGGGCTAAATGTATTTCTTTGCCTCGACGTTAAACGGTAATTATTTGTATTCATATAATAGATTTCAGGTATGCATTTAAATTCTTCTTTTTATCTATCGTCTCCCGGTCAAGTTTATTGAATGATAGTATAATGCTTTTTTTTGGTCCATGAGATGATTGTTCAAGGAGCGTGTAGGTTTACCTTGTGGGTCGTTAAATCCCGTAATGTGGTCCTTCAATGAAGTAGAGGGTGCGGCCCAAACGCTCGAAGAGACGCATTCAATTTAGAATCATTTGATTGACGGGAAAAGGTGCGCCGACAAGGCAAAAGAAAGAGACCCATACTGGATCAACGTGGACGGGGTCGTTTAGCTACAGGTTGGAGAATAGGGAGTTGTTTGGGGGGTGACTGTGCTCAGCGGTGTAAGGACACCCCTGGCTGAAAACTTGGACGAATGGCTCGGACGACGAAACGTGCTAAGGGGGAGGGAAGATAGAGGAGGAGACCGGAGTGACCGTGGCGATTCTGTCGAGAGCTACGCTAGGTTAGGCCGCGAATAAAAGGGAGCAACCGTTTCGTTTACTGGGACCGGGGGAGAGGTAGAAGATTTTACGACCCTGTACGACCGACCTGTGCTACGCCTCCTCCGCATCCCATCCCCTTCACCCTTGACTTAACTTGGAGGAAAGGGGATCAGTCGAGTTGAGGGTATAGGGATATAAAACTAATCCGCAGATTCGATGAATTGAGAATCGAGAGAATAATGATTGAACGCATCAATTTTCATCCTAGTCGAACCGATTTGCTATATTTTATTTTTTGTATGTGGTTGATTTTTTCCCACCGAATCACAGTATCAAAAAATGAGCGTTTAAGATGGGACATGTTTGCATGCATGCATGTATATAGGTACGTTCTTCTTAATAAATAAATATATATATATATATATATATATATATATGTACGTATTTTATTTATTTATTTATTTATATAAATATATATATATATATATATTTATATTTATATTATATTGAAAAATATATATAGATGTGTATTTCTATATATGTATTTTTTTTAGAATTTTATCCTTTTAGGCGAAGTTTGTTCTTTCCACTTTGTTGCACTCAATGTAATTTTAAAAAGATGTCATTCATACAAAATGAAAATGCACTCGTGATTTATTATTTCAATTTTTCTATGAAATTATAAATACACGTCAATGCATTCATGGCAGCTTTTTATTCCTTAGTTTTCTGTCTGGGATGATAAAAGGGCAAATTTTCCAGTAAAAAATCTGGAATTTCATTAAAGATTCTAAGCTTTCATTTAAAAATCAGTCTACCAAATCAATATTTTCCACTGAGAGTGTGGATATAACATAAAATGTGGTAAAATAACAACAGACTTAGAATTGAAAAACCGAATCAAACCACTAGGAACTTATTTGTAGTTTAAGGTAGTAAGCTTTTGGTGTGCCTTATGTACGGATACTCACTTTGTTGAAGTTTTGACCAAGCTCATTATAAAGTGACCAATTAGTTGACCGCGTACTGATATCCATACAACTCTGATTATAAAACAATCGTGAAATCTAGGTTTCCTTGGATCCCGTTATTAGAATTGGAATATTCGACTAATTTCTTTATCAATTTAAATAGTCATATTCCAAAGAATTTCAGAGTTTAAGAGGACGCCTCGATAGCTTAAGTGGCTAAAGCACTCGACCGGATATTGAGTGTTCTGAGTTCGAATCCCAGTCAAGGAGAATGATTTTTACACTCTGAAATTGTTTCATTGGAATTTAAATAGTCTTTTTTAGGCGAGTATTAAAAGTGTTTTGATTCCAATGTGTCACCTCTGCTATCAGAGATATGTTAAACAGACTCGACGTCTTCGCAAAACGTTACGTTACATCTGAAAGTTTCAGAAAAGCTATTCCAGTGGACAAAACCCATAATTATCCACAGCAGTTGAGTAGGCAAGGTAGTGCGGGGAGGGTAAGGGGTAAATCAAACAACCGTTGCAATGAAACCTACGGAACAGTTGAACCCTTTCACAAACAGTTTTCCAGAGCTATTCTCTCTAAATACTTCCTCCCAGACACCGTCGCTTCGTAATTCCTTTCATTTCATTTTTTTTAATTATTTAGTTACACAGTATTCTATTTATATAAAGAATGAAACCGTATGTTAAGGAATGTTATCAGCTCTTTGAAACACCGTTTTTTTTCAAAATATCGTCAAAATAAAATACAACGTTAGTGAATTAAATTAATCACAAAATTCCACGTAGGTAGTAGTAAGAGAAATGTAACATTCATGCAATCTAATAGTTATCCTCGATACCAACTATGCAAATTAATGTTACAAATCAACGGTTTACACCGATATACACATAATTGGAGTCGGAATTTGCAGTTTGGTGGGGAAACTTTTACATCCACATTGAAACATCCAAAAGTTGAACTTATATTTCTTCAAAGGTCTGACTTTAAGTCCTGCTCTTGTCTTGATAAAATCTTAATATAGTCGATGGGGAGGGTGTAGTTGAATAAGTTTTTTTTCGAAGTAAATAAATGGCTTACTTCTCAATTCCCAATTTCTCTCTTCACTTCAACGTGTATTATCACCCTTGAGGTATATGGGAAAATATACAGAAGCTGGACCAAAATGGAAGTCTCATTTTCCTTATTGTCGTGCATGCACATGCAATCCCAGATTCGCCCCCGATGATTATATGTCCGTCAGAGAAGAGACACTCGCTCACTTGTGCAAAGCTCCAATCAACCGACCACACTCTGTGGGGTCCGTCCTCCTCCCACGCCCTTTGTCTCGGCAATTCACCGCCTCATTGCCCATTGCGTCCTAATTGGAAGAAGTCTCCTCCATCACAGACCTCATTTCCCCCGAAACAGCTCGGATGGAAACGAAGAGCTTTCTATTATATCGTTGAAAGACTCTATTAACTTGTATTATGTGTACTCCATTACGTTGTGCGCTAAATACCCAGTTAATACTGCCTCAAATTTCATCTCCTTATTATATAATGGAAGTCTTTCTCTGGTTTTTATGTTGCTTACTCCATAATATGAGTTTTTCTTCTCTAAATCTTTATTTGGAGTGGTGTAATTAGACTTCCTGGGAATAGCTGTTACAGTATTACAGATTTACATGGGTTCGTTTATCGTACCAACATAAAATTGATCTACGGGACATGGAATTAAAAGAACTTCGTATCAATTACCGAAAGAATTTTCTGTCTGATTGGCCTTTCATTTTATTTTCCTTTTCATAATTGAAAATAATTAGGGAATTAATAATTATGAAAATTAATATTATTATTAAATAAAACTAAAAATTGACCTTTCAATGATAATGATTTAAAAAATATCAATGAAAAGAAACTGTAAGCGTTTTTATTACTTGTTAATTTGTTGGGTTTTCTTTGATTGTAGAATCTAGCTTTTTTAATCACAGAATTTATCTCTGTCTCTCGAAAGTATAGCAATATACGTGTGTAGGTACATTTTTTAATCCATGCAGTTCACTTATGTGAAATACATTTGCTTATTTCTAGTTTGGAAACTAAACGGTTTTTTTCCTTTATTACATTTAGTAATATGACGACATTTCATCCATTTTCATTGCTTCAAATGCAATGTCTAAGTTTTCAATTTAAGATTCAAACGTATATATATACATATATATATATATATATATATATATATATATATATATATATATATATATATATATATATATATATATATATATATATATATATACAGGGTTCGTCCGGAAAATAAGTGTACTGAGCTCAGGCAAAAAATTTATTACACTTTTACATATCTTAAGCTAATATTCCTCAAAATAGGACCCTTGTGAGTCGATACACTTGTTCCAGCGGCGTTCCCGTTCCTGGAACGCTCCCGCGAAGGCATCATCGGGAACCTCTCGAAGACACGTCGTCACGGCCTCTTTGACGGCGTCCAAAGTCCCGTATCGCGTTCCTTTCAAACTCCTTTCAAAGATCCACGTCTCGTCACCCGAAACAACGTTCTTTAAAAAATGTGGATCATTTTTGCAGTGATCCGCAAGTTGTGTCGCGATTTCCAAACGATTGAGTCTTTGATCATCACTGAGCACTTTCGGCACCAACTTTGCACAAATTTTTCGCATCTGTAATTGCTCCCTAATAATCTCGTGCACTATTGTTTTTGGCACATTACACTGCTCTGCTATCATCCGAACACTAAGACGACGATCAGAGTTCAGTACATCGTGAACTTTTCGCACATTTTCGTCGGTGAGTGTCGTTGATGGGCGTCCAGGCCGTGGTTCGTCGTCGACCTCTTCTCTGCCCTCCACGAACATCTTGTGCCACCGAAAGATCATGTTTCTGGACATGGCTGACTCCCCGTAAGCCTGGTTAATCATACCGACAGTTTCGGTAGACGATTTCCCAAGCTTTACCGCAAATTTGATGGAATAACGCTGCTCCAAAAACTTCGGCATCGCGTTCCGTGACGTGGGTCGAGCGTGGAGGTTCGCGTTAACAGAGCTCCTCACTACACCACAGCTCAGAGCCGACTGCCTTTTTCAGCGTCGCTTGCCAAACATACCCCCCTCCAATCGCAGTCCGTCAGAGCGGTGCTGGGCGCGCCTGGAGCGGCGGGAAAAAATCAGTACACTTATTTTCCGAATTTTAGAATTTCCTTCATGTTATTAATCAGTCATCAAAACACGTAATAGCCGACACTTCATTATCCATACACCTTTGCCGTGTACGATCTCCTTTATGACCTTCCCCGCTATCCCATTATTTCCTTCCCACTGATGGCATAATTTCGAGAAGCGTTTCCTCGAATGTGAATATTGTTTGTCCGTGGCCGACGAAAATGTAAACTGTATATCCTAGGTGGAATGTTCGGATTGATACCTCCATCTTCAATATTGGCTGTATATACTATGTATAGCCTTCGGTTTGATTACTGTAGTTCATATGCATGTTTGATTATTTCCGGAGAGGTACATATTCTCACCTACGTGAGAAGCAACGTAAGCGTTGTACAACTGACCGTAAGGCCTGGGTGCGATTCCGGGGGACGCCTCAGGGCACACTCAGCTTCACCCAAGCTGTGTGATTACCGGATCTTCCTGGGAAAACTTTAATAATGATATATATATATATATATATGTATATGTATAAATAAATAGCTGGAATTTCCTTTGAAGGAGTTCCTTCTGTCCCCAGAGGATGATCCCGACTATTTGCACCCGAATATTTTGAATACATGTGAGTGTCCTTTTTTATGTGCCATTTTATATCTTGTTGGCTGACGCCATCTCGCTGCTTCGTTTGAAATAATATTCTCATATGTTAAATTCCGTACAGCGTCTATATATATATATATATATATATATATATATATATAGACGCTGTACGGAATTTAACATATGTGAATATTATGTTTAGTATATATATATAAATTGTGTGTGTATGTATGTATATATATATATATATATATATATATATATATCTCCTCCATTCCTTTTTCTATTGCCTTTCTTTTTGTGCCACATCTTGTTTTTTTATTGATCGACGTTCGTTGCACTTCATCATCTCGTATCAAGAGATTCCGCTCGTCGTTTTGTTTTTGTTTCTCACGGTAGGTCCCCAGGATAATATTGAGATAATTTCGGCCCGTAATTACCCCTCCGGATCCGGATGTAACCTTTAACCCAAATACAGTATTCAGGGTGGGGACTAAAATCCCCGACCATGGCTCCAAGGTCTTGAAAGTTCACGTTCATCGGCAAATATTTTGCGCTTGTGATCTGCTCGATTCCGTCTTCCCTACCTCTCCTGTCTTTGTCTTTTAAGTGTGTTCCTATTCCTTCTCGTTAAATCTATTTCGATGAGAATGAGTATTTGTTCGCCATATGCAGGCTTTTCATGTATGAATATGTGTCATATTATATATATATATATATATATATATATATATATATATATATATATATATATAATATATAACCATAAACACCAGGTCAGTATAAATAAACCAGGTCAGTTTGATAGGTGATGGTCGAGTTAATCCAGTGCTAAGCCCGACGGCGTGTGTGAAATTCGCACATCAGGGGAGGGTGGCCAGTTCCTTTCCCTGTGCCGGTTATGGTCTCCCAGGAAGATCTGGTACCCGAAAAATTACATAGCATATTGAACGTTCAATTAACCGGCACACACAAAAAAGGAACGCACACAAAAGAAAACACTATTCGTCTTTTAAATATACCGCTGGTACTAGCCACCGCCTCCTTTTACACTGAGAAAGACGGCTAAAACCACACACATATATATTAAAAATTTAACCATAATATTTGTGCATATTCCTTTGCATAGGAATGTTGTGCGCGGAAATTTTCATGAATGCATAAAATTTTACGTACGTCACATTTTCATTTTACATTCCGTTTCACCTCCCTCGTCCAAAGGAATCAATGCACCCACCCCACCGGAAGACTGCCTTCGATCTCAATCTCCCCCGTTTGGGCATCTGGATTCCCTCTACACTTCGTCCTTCACACTCTCCGCCTAACCCTCTCTCACCCTCCTCTTTCTCTCCCCGCTCCCCTGTATCTTCTCCTTGATTCTCCCACTCACCCTTCTGGTATATACATCCCCTAACCCGCCCAGATTCCACCCGATAACATACCTCTCGACCCACACTGGCACCCCGATGTTTCCATACCATTCCACGTCGTTCCTCCCTTAATCCGGCGTCCTCACTCACCGTCTCCCCTCTCTGCATGTAAACTTATGTGTTACAGAACACCGTGGAACGCCAATCAAACTTGAAGGAACAGTCGTCCTCTCTCCTATACTCGCCTCTCTACGCTGGTCCCCTACCATTCACCTCTTTCTCTCTGCCCTCTCCAGCCTTGATGTCAATTCGTCTCTCCAATTCCCTCGTGATGACCTAGACTTTCTTCGTTATCCTCTGTGACATCGACGTTTTTCATCTCCATTTTTTTCACATTATTCGCCTGCGAACGTGTGAGTTTTTTCACCTCAATCATTTGCGTCTGTTTTGTGTGTGTGTAAATGTATGTATTTATGTATGTGTTTAGAAATATATATATATGTATGTGTATATGTATGTATGTATGTATGTGAAAATATATGTGTATATGTATATATTTATGTATATATGTGTATATGTATGTATGTATGTGAAAATATATGTGTATCTGTTTGTATGTATATATATATATATATATATATATATATATATATATATATATATATATATATATATATATATATATATATAGATGGAATTGAGCTCTTACGGCTAGTAGTATTGAATAAATGAAAAACTCCAATAGCCGTAAACTGTTTACGGCTATTGGAGTTTTTCATTTATTCAACGCATCTTATATATATATACAGGGTTCGTTCGGAAAATAAGTGTACTGATTTTTTCCCGCCGCTCCAGGCGCGACCAGCACCGCTCTAACGGACTGCGATTGGAGGGGGGTATGTTGGCAAGCGACGCTGAAAAAGGCAGTCGGCTCTGAGCTGTGGTGTAGTGAGGAGCTCTGTTAACGCGAACCTCCACGCTCGACCCACGTCACGGAACGCGATGCCGAAGTTTTTGGAGCAGCGTTATTCCATCAAATTTGCGGTAAACCTTGGGAAATCGTCTACCGAAACTGTCGGTATGATTAACCAGGCTTACGGGGAGTCAGCCATGTCCGGAAACATGATCTTTCGGTGGCACAAGATGTTCGTGGAGGGCAGAGAAGAGGTCGACGACGAACCACGGCCTGGACGCCCATCAACGACACTCACCGACGAAAATGTGCGAAAAGTTCGCGATGTACTGAACTCTGATCGTCGTCTTAGTGTTCGGATGATAGCAGAGCAGTGTAATGTGCCAAAAACAATAGTGCACGAGATTATTAGGGAGCAATTACAGATGCGAAAAATTTGTGCAAAGTTGGTGCCGAAAGTGCTCAGTGATGATCAAAGACTCAATCGTTTGGAAATCGCGACACAACTTGCGGATCACTGCAAAAATGATCCACATTTTTTAAAGAACGTTGTTTCGGGTGACGAGACGTGGATCTTTGAAAGGAGTTTGAAAGGAACGCGATACGGGACTTTGGACGCCGTCAAAGAGGCCGTGACGACGTGTCTTCGAGAGGTTCCCGATGATGCCTTCGCGGGAGCGTTCCAGGAATGGGAACGCCGCTGGAACAAGTGTATCGACTCACAAGGGTCCTATTTTGAGGAATATTAGCTTAAGATATGTAAAAGTGTAATAAACTTTTTTTCCTGAGCTCAGTACACTTATTTTCCGGACGAACCCTGTATATCTTATATATATAATATGTTTTTTTTAGTAATATACAGTAAATTAGTTATATATATATACACACACGAGGGTATTCCCAAGAGTAAAGTCCCAATTTTTTACATTTTATTCACATCCGTGAGACTTCCACATAAGTTTTATGTATATTTACGTATATATATATAGACATAACGGCATACGTACTATCTCCTTCTATATTTGTCCCTTTAATGTGTAAACGTATCCCTTTTCCTTATATATTTTTCCATGTGAATAAATATATTACATAAATATATGTATGTATATAAATATATATGTGTGTGTGAAAGAGATAGTGCTTTCGATTTTAATTGCGGCCAACTATTTTGCTCCACTACTTCCTCTTTCCTTTGTCCCTCCACTAAATACTTTCAAGAACACTTTCATTGGGATAATTCTACGATTTATGAGGTCCAGTACATTGGACTTTTTTCTCACGAGGGTCGGTCGTGACCAAAAAGAACGCATGTCTTTTCATTTTTGTCGCGAAAATCTTTTCCGCGTGAACGAGCGATCTAAAAATATTACCGCGACACGACACGGCACGAAGCCAATGTTATCCTTACCGTCGGTGTTTCTGTGGAAGCCGATCCCTTCCTATGCAACAAACTGGAGCTTCCCTTTCGCTCGCGTATCGTACGTCTTTTGTTTCCTTTCGCCCCGTAAAAAATATCGTTTTAGTGCCGAATAAACCAAAGCCCGGAATATCCTGGCTGACATAATCCCATATATCAGACGTGGATTGGGTGTCAGAGTCGTGGCAGCTTTTAAATGGCCTGAAAATGTATGGCAAAGTTGGTTCGGAGCAAAGTCGATAAACATTAAGTCAGCTTCATTGTATCCCTTGTGGTTTAACTCCCAAAATTTTGGGATGAACCGTAGGCTATGAGAGAGCTATCTGGAATCTTTTTCTGAGCTTAGTAATTGGCATCACTATCCCCATGATGATATTCTTCTGGGCCACAATTTTTTTATCTCTCGTTTTTCGACCCATGTTATATATATATATATATATATATATATATATATATATATAAATTTATTTATTTATTTATTTATATATATATAGTATATATCTCATAATGGTGCGGTAGTCCACGGTAGAGAGTTGGACTACTGATTGTTTGATTCCCGGACAAGCCTCTCTGGACACCGTCAGTTCCACCCAAGTGTTGAATTTTCGGGTACCAGGTCTTCTTGGAAAACTATAGCCGGGACAAGGAAAGGCACAGGCCTCGCTATCCTGATGTGTGAATTTCACACGCTGAGTAGGGTTCATTGCTGGGTGAACTCTACCATCACTTACCAAACCAACCTTCGCGTTGATAACTGTTTTAATGGTTTTATATATACCAAAGTCAGTTTTTCTACCTCTTCGAATTTCACCCATCAACTTCCAATCTTCTCTCCTTAGGACTTATTACTTCCTCATTAGCCTTCCTCTCTATCCAACTTGTATTTTCCATTCTTGTCCATGCCCATGCCCCGAACTAATCTATGTCCCTGCACTCCCAGGTTCTCCATCCGCTTTAATTCTCTTAGGGTGGCGACAATTTCGCTGGATATCCTTACTTCGTCTTCACGTTGAAGGCTACTTTCAACCTGAATACAAGGGCAGGATGGCCAGCGAAACTGCCGTCACTCGAAGACAACTAACGTGGATGGAGAACTCGGAAGTGCAGAGACTAGCTGTACATCGCCGCGGCAACCTTCGTACAAACTCTAATCTATGTCTATCATTTTGCCTTAATGACCCAAGTTGCAGATCTAAAAAGCGCCATGTTTCATATTAGAGTTGCTTCACCAATGTTATCTCATTGCGTCTTTGCTCCGTAGACTACTTATCAATTCCCTTATTTCTTCAATGGCTACTTTCGCCAAAACAAATCTGTTTTTAATTCCTTTGATGACTGCGATTTCATTCTTGTTACTCACCACTTTCTGACGTTATGTCTAAGAGTACGAGGCTGCAGGCAAATCTCTAAATATTAGGGAAGAAGAACTTAACATTTTCAATGGTGATTACCCTGAAGCATATATCTGGAGTAATTATGTTGTTAAAGGAAGCCGACCTATTCCGGCTGGTGTAATCCCTTCTACCGTAAATTTAGTTTGTCAAATATTTACTCACAGGATAAGTCATGATTTGAATCAGCGTATTTTACACTTCTCATTTCGCTTCTCTTTATTAATATGGATCCTGTGAGGTTCAAATCACCTTAGTTATCGAGGTACCTAAAACTTGAATTACAATTGCTGTTAACCTTCTACCATGCTTATTTTCTCACAGAAATACTGAGCAATTGTATGACCTACTCCGCCTGCACTAGTTGATTCCTTCCTAATTTACTGCTTACTTTTCAGCGCCCAGCTACTTGAGAAACTCATTACTTTTTTACTTTTTTGATTGACCTCCGTTCTCGCACTAGTATTTGCAAGGCGCATTACAATAAGCGCAATCCCTTGCCAATCTTGTCAAGTATTTCTTGATCATCTAAAAACCCAAGTGGTTAAATAAGTGAATCGACCACTTTATAAAACAGTCCCAACTCTATCCCCAGTACAAAGATAAATACGCGGTACCAATTATACTTAAGAGAAAATTAATAGCATGAAACACACTTCTTGGGTGCGGGGTTCGATTCCAAGACCATCACACTTTTCGACAAATACCATCTAGTCATGTGACTACCAACTGAAACCAACGTAAATTCTTTCCCCTCAATCGACCGCTCCTCGTGTCGTCAATCATCTTTAGCTCAACATTGTTTTCAGTGTGAGGAGGGAGTATTAATGCGGACGATGTCGTTTCGTCTAGCCCCCTGTGTAGTCTTTTTTTCACCCTCAAGGTGGGGGTGGTGGGCGGGGGGTTACACGAATGAAATAGGGGTTAAATAGTTGTCTACGACGTCTTGAGCCCTGTATGTCATAAACATGGGGAGATTGCGTATTCATTTGCCGGCATCATTCATTCTGTCATCCCGGTTTCACCGACGTTGCCCGTTACCCCTTTTAAAATCTCCGACGATTTCTTCGTGTAGTTACGCGTCGCTTGACCAATCCGCTTCACTGCATAGTTTCTTTTTATACCCATCCAATTCTCCTTTACGTGAACTCTAGAAAGAAAACAAGACTATCATCCTCTTTGTAGCACTTTACCGATTTCTTTTGTTTTTATTTTCTCATTTATGTGTGCATTGCTCCATGTATATACATAAACAGTATATATATATATATGTACATATATATATATATATATATATATATATATATATATTCCAATGTGTCCCAGATCCACTTTGGTTCCAAGTCCATTCTTTTTTTTAATATATCTCTTTTCCTGTCTCTCGCGTATGTGATATTGTTCTCCAAACCCCTGCAGAAATGATTGCGCGGCCCCGTTTCTTCCGTGGATTCATGTTTTTGTAAAAAAACATAAAGGAACGCTATGGTTTTCTCTCGCCTGTCGTTGTGGCTCTTGGCACTCGGAATCGTAAACTCGAATGCTTTTGAAATGCGTTACGAATTATTCCTGTATTTTCGCGTTCCGGCGCCGCTCCAGGAGAGAACGACCAGTCGTAAAAATGGGCGCTAGGGTCCGTAATAACCAGGAAGTGATGAGAGATTGGGCGGCGTTTTCTCTTCTCTATCCCTATCTCTCTCCCGGCTATGGAAATATGGAAATGGCAATCCGGATGCGTCCTCCTTTCGCCACGTGATTCTCCATCTCTCTCTCTTTCTCCTATTTGTTTATCAAACTGTGAAAAAAATAGCGTTTCCATAGTGATTTTTCTGAACAGAGGATTTACTTTGATTTCGGACGCTTTTCTTCTCTATCGACTGTAAACAGTTCCTTGTGGTAGAAATTCTTTCGTGCTTCTTAATTGTTTTTTTTTTAAATCGTGAATTTTCGCTATTTTTACTGAAAAATAGCGATTTTCAATTAAAATCGTTATTTTTCAGATGCGAGGCAATTTTTCTTGGCGATGAAATCCTGAAGGATGTGATGAAGAGGGGAGGACGTAAGGCAAGCGAGGTAGATGGAGGGAAAGGATAGGCATGATGGACAGAATGAAGGGTGGATGGAATTGTGTGGAACTTTAGAATGGTAAAATGCAATGTGAGGCGTCATATTTTGTCTTGTTAGGCGAGGCTTAGAAATGTAGATAAGTACAGTCTGTGCCCATCCATAAACGTACCTGAAAAACGGTAGACTAACAAACACTATATCATATTTGTTAGAGAAATACAAATTTCATAGAGTAAACAGCATGATATACTGGCCTTACTTTGATCGTCTGCTATAGGTATTTTCCCTAGTGATGAATCCCTTCCGCTAATTTTTATCTAATATTGATCTTGAGGTACAATTTAAACAAATATCTCACTTTTCGCTAGAACTGCATATTATTCGGGGAATTTGTTGCGTTTTTTTACCATCTCAGCCGAAAGAGCTCATTTTGTACTATAAAAACCAATCAAGAAAGATGTGTTGCGTGACAACGTTGCTATACTTTAAATGTAAGCTGTCCGGATCTGAGACAGGAATTTTCACCTTCCTTTTTTAACTTAATACTCTTTTTCAACTTATTTGGCTTCATTTATTTTCCAATAATCTCATGCTTTTAACTACGGTCGTTTTTATTGTGTTTAAATGTATTTTTCCTTGACGTATTAACTGAGTTCCATTTTTTTCATTTTGAGTCTTTTTTTCTTTATTGTTTATAAATTTGTTGGAATAAAATAGTGCATAGGATTATTGCGGTGGTAAGTGCGATAGCAGCTCATCCTGCATCACCTATGGTCCGTATTCGAATCCCGGCGGCGGCAGGCCTCTTTTCAGAGGTATTCCCCAATCCCTAATTTGTGAGTTCTGTGTGGAGCTTCAAGTGAAGAACATCGTCCGTCGGATGAGACGTTAAACTTTCTGACCCTTTGGGTCCTTTCGTCTGATAAAGTGGACCGATACCGGCGTTTCTGGTTTCTCCTCTATCTCCACCCTTTCTTCCCCGTCATTCCCTATATATCCTACATCTCCGCCCAATTACCCTAATATCCCTAATAGCACAAATGACCTTTAGATCTCCGTCAATTTCCCTTATAATCCCTTAAGTAAATTCACAGACTGAAAATGGGTTTAGAATAATCAAAGGTACTACTAGATGGATTTTCACCAGACTCCTGCTGCTCCGGAACCAGTCTGGTCAGTGGTATCTTTATGAGACTTGCAGCCCCAGAGCCTGTGGTTTTTTTCGAATGATTGGAAGTACTTTACCGACTTTGGACAAGGAAACAAGACAAGGCAGCAGCCACAATGAGATCATTGCCTTAAATATTGGATGCTGACACTGATATTGTCTTTGCTCT